>NC_142048.1:48554356-48794356 GCF_982192425.1 Myodes glareolus
CCTATCAGCAAAGTTCCAGAACATCTATCTCCGGCCGTGGATCCATGGCGTCCCTCTCTGACTCTTTCCTTCTCCTAGCATTAGTTCTATCTTCCCTGCCTACCTAAGTTCTGCCCTATCAACAGGCCAAGGCAGTTTCTTTATTCATTAACCAAGAAAAGCAACACACAGACAGAAGGACCTCCTACACCACATCTGGTCCTCTTGGAGACCTGAAGAGGGCAATGGATCCCCTAGGACTAGAGTTACAGATGTTTGTGAGCCACCATGCAGGTGCTGGGAATTGAGCCCCTGCCCTCTGGAAGAACAGCTGGAAGAACAGCCAGTGTTTGTAACCACTGAGTCCTCTCCAGGCCCTGTGGGGCATTTTTCTTAATTGCTTGCTAGTGTAGGAGTGCCAAAGACACTATGGGCTATCCTTAGGCAAGTGAGCCTGGGTTTCAGGAGAAAGATAGCTCATCAATCCAAGTGACACAAGTCAGTAAGCCACATCCCTCCATGGTCTCTGTTTGAGTTCCTGCTTTGGTTTTTCTCAATAACAGACCGTAACCTGTAAGCCAAATAATCATTTCCTTTCCAAGTTGCTCTTGGCTACGGCGTTTATCACAGCATCAGAAAGAAAACTAGAACAGAGGATGCTAGGAGAGGTTCATCTCGTGGTAGCTAAGAGGCCGGGGAGAAAGCAGCCTGGAACAAACGATTCTCCTAAGGGCATGCACTTAATGATAAGGAGAGGAAGGAAATCAGGATTGAGGTCAAGGATAGGGACCTCAAATCTGTATTCTTAGTCAGAAACCAGAAGTTCCCTTGGTCCTGTCTTGGCCAGGGGCTAGAAATGCCAGGAGTATTTGGGATACCTAACAATTTTAGGGTACCAACTCTTAAAGAGGGAATACTATGGTAGCCTTAGAGACCACTGAAGATGAATCCCTCCTTCGTGTTCAGCTTTGAGCCCCCCTTTCCATTTCCATGACAACAAAGCGAGGTCAACGTTGCCACCCCTAACCCTCCTGGTCAAGGCAGAGAACTATTTCTCACCCAGGGAGATGTGCCGGCCGTTTACTGCTCCCTGAAGAACTGATCTAACTGGACCTGTCCATCACTTGTCCAGGAGCCCACCCCAAAGGAAATCACCTGAAGAAATGTTAAGACAGTGGGAGGAATAACTATTCCCTTAATGAGATAATGCATTCCAGTTTCCCAGAAACCTCTTCTCTGTGCAGCCACTTGAGGAACTGTTATTACAGAGCCCCGTAGAGCCTCAAATGCGACTGACTTTTCTTTCTCTTTTTCTTTGCAACACTAGCCAAAGCCTAAATATGTTTTCCCTGCACTTTTCACTTGTCCCCTGAAGCTGCATCTTTCTCCACCCCCTTCCGCCATGAGGTTGCCCTTCCATCCTGTGCCTGCTTATTAACTTCCATCATACAAGCACAGCTTTCTCTCTTCCTTCTCATGTCTCTTATCCGAGCATCTGCCAACATTTACAGCCTACCTGCCTGCCTTGTTTTTTCTCTCAAGCTGTGATAAATTGTCCCCAAGCTTTCTGCTCCGTCTAAATTCTTTTATCAACTAGCCAAAGAGCCCCCAAAGAGGGAACCTTCGCTTACCTAATACCGTAAGGAGCCTAGCTTTCCTAGTAGACCCCACTCTGAAAATGCCCATCTCCTCCCAAGAAGGGAATCAATTAAGAACTCATGACTGGATTAGCGTCCTGATTCAGTGAGAGGTTTCAGCATCTCCCCACCTCTCAATGATTTATTCAAAAATAAAATATGTTTATATGCCAAGATGGGGCCCAAATCCTTAACACGCAACCTTGTGTGGGGACACTTTACAGCCATAGTGTAACATGGACAGAGACCTTCTCCATAAGGGGGACAAGAACCTATCTCCTCCATACAAACACCATCCCTATGAGCTAAATAAAAAGAAGGAAACGAACTGAGTGACGGCATTAGCTTCTCTGCTTCTTGAATGTAGACGTGCGGTGAGCAGCTGTCTCCAGCTCCTGCCAACATGCATTTCCTACCCTGATTAGCTAAATGCTTTGGGTAGACATCTTGTCATAACAGTGAATAATTAATACAAAAGGCTGGAGAGATGGCTCAGCGGTTAAGACCACTAGCTGGTCTTCCAGAGGTTCAGTTTCCAGTGGCCACCCCCATCCCAATGGCAGCTCACAACTGTCTGCAACTCCAGTTCCAGGGGATCCAACATGCTCACACAGGCTTGTGTGCAGGCAAACTACTGATGCACATAGAATAAAAATAAATCATTCAGAACAGAACAATGGAAAACAACAAAACCCAGCAAGGCCACAGGGATCCTTCATATCAATAACTTCCCATAAGAGTCCGGTGGTAAATGTCCCCCCCGCCCCCCGCCAAAGTCAGGTGCTGTGTGAAGTTTGGTGTCTCCATTCAGGCTTGAGAATTAAACACTATAAGGCAGAGGGCTAGTACTAAAGCCAAAATTACTGACCCAGTGAAGGTCCCCTCTGTATTAAATGTGGGAGCTAATAGTAGGATATGTGGTCCCTTCCTAGTAGCATTATGTTTGGGGTGGTTTCCATTCTTAAAACATTGGACAATAACAGATTTACAATGTATTTTGGGTTTTGCACAGCTTTATGTGCTGGGTCATTTATCTGGAGATCCTCACTCCCTCGTGTGAATCTGTCCTGTCCCCCAACATCACACTCTGTATTTGCACATCAGTCCAGAAAGCTGGGATACCTTCTGGGTTGCTGTATTTTTCGGGGGGAGGGGTCTTCCTTCCCCTCCTTGCTGCCCAGAACGCAGCAACATAGAACACATTTAAGTCTTTTCTAAATACTAGAGCTGCATCCCCAAGACTCTAGAGAAAAGGGGTCTCTGAAGACTTTGAAGAAATTGCCACATTGCTCTTATTCGTTCTTTTTCCTAATGTTTATTTTGTGTGCATTGGTGTTTTGCCTGCATATATGTCTGTTGAGGGTGTTGTTTCCTGGAGTTACAGACAGTTGTGAGCTGCCATGTAGGCAGTGGGAATTGAACCTAGGACCTCTGGAGGAACAGCAGTAGGCAGGGGACTCTTAACTGCTGAGCTGTCTCTCCAGCCCCATCACTCTTATTTGTTAATGGAGTTTATTTTGCTTCATCTATTTTTGTTGCTACCTGGAGGCAGTGGTTTGGTGTTGAGAATTAATTTTGGAATGCTTATGCCAGTATCCCACCACAGAGTTACACTCCCAATTTGCAGGCCCATTAGTTCAGGCTAACCTTTGCCTTTAGTCTAGTAGAATCATTCTCTCCTCTTTTTCCTGCTTTTTTTTTCCTCTCTGTCTGTTCTTTGTTCCTTCTAGTCTCTTTCTGTTTTGTGTCCAGCATTTTCCCAGCCAGTGTTCTTTATGTTTTCTGACTTGTTTTCTTTCTCTTAGAACCCGAAGGAACTTCAGGGTCATCCCTGTAATGCTGGGGATACAAAAGAGAAATGTGGATCTCCTACTTTATGAGAAAGAATTTGAAATCTAAATGAGTGCTCTTAAATTGAGTCATAGCCAAATCAAACAATCGATATACAAACATCAGCCAGACTCAACTTTGGCTTGTGTCCCCAGAGAGTCTCCCCAACTTCATTGCCCTCCAGAACAGGGTATGCTTTCTCCACCTGACTTTAGTGGCAGGGTTCCCCAACAAGGAAGTCAATCACCCAGCATGAATACAGTCCAGGAAGGAGCTGGCTTTCTTCCTAAGAATGAGTTGAGCCTCCTCCAGCTCTCAGTTCCCCGAAGGCCATGTAGAAAAGCTGTGCTTTGTAAACAAATATTCTAGAAGTTAACTTGACTCCATAGAATGACTGCCCATTTTGAGAAGCTACACACCTCCCTCCAACTGTATTAACAATTAGTAAAATTGTCTGGGGTTATTTTCGGGGGTGGGGAGGTGAGGGATGCACAAGGACCTTACATGTCCCTTCCGACATGTATCCAGATGGTTCAGGGAGCCACACCTTCGCTCTCTTATGTTTTTCAGATTTTATTCTGTCTGACCTTGGGTATTTCCCAAAATTCAGGCCTACTCTGAGCATAGGAAAATGAGACAATATGTCACTGGAATAGGAAAACCAGCCACATTAGGGTGCCATGAACAAACCGTACCCCAATCCTGAAAGCAATTCCAAGAGCTAAACTTTTGAGAGGAATCAAGTCAAGTCAGGATGGGGACTGTTAGAGATCAGTGTCTGCGAAGGTCCCGTGTGTGCTGCCGTGAAGTGGGGATAAAAGGCAGCCTGGAGGCTGAAGGACGCAGAGAGTCTGACCCCAACACTGGGCAGGGGACAGCAGCCCCTGTATTCTCTCATGCTGGAACCAGTATGTGAGGGTTCTCACGCTTTACACCTTCTCCTCAGCTTCTCTACTTCGTTCCCCCCAGATACTCTTCATCTTATTGAGGTCAGTGTTTAACCTTTCACCTCTAGTAACCTCCACTGTTTGCTCCTTGGGAAACAGTGACACCACTGCTCTCTCTTCTGGTCACTCCCCAAAGCAAGTGGCAGAGTGAGCTGGCTGTTGGTGCCATGTGGGACACAGCTAGTGGGTTGTCTGATCCCATCTAGCTTAGCACAGTTTAAAAACATTGCCCCAGAAACCCTGGCAGCGATGTCTCAGCATTCCTCACCAGGATCAAATGTCCTGTTAAACCCAAAAAGAACCCTCAATCGCTGAGTAGCTGCCGCAGGAGCTAGCTAGGGAGCCACAACCTGTCAAGAAGGTCTTCCATCCAGAAGGAAAAGCGAAAAGGGGGAGTAGAGGAAATGGGGTCCAGCCTTGGACAAGAGAGCCACTGTCTCGGAAGTCCCTGGGATCCAGGGGTTTTGCTTTGCCATCCAGCCTGAATGTCTTTCTGCTCTCTTCCCCTCTCCCTTAGAATCTACTCCACCGAGCTTTCTCTACCTTTAATCATAAAACGTCCAAAACTTGGAATGTGTGCCATGTCTCCTGGGTAACTCCACAGAATAAATATTTTGCACGCAGTCTCTCAGAATTGCAGAGGCGATGGCCTGAAGGCAATGCAGGCGCAAACTCACCCATTCTGAGAAGCCACAAGTAGAGTTGTTCAGACTGTGGTACAAATCTGCTCCAACAGGAGCAGTGTACAGTTCTAAAACACATTCGACTTCATGGACGGCAGACAGTTTAAGCCATTATAAACTATTTGTACATATACATTAGTAAGCATGGTTGAACGGGTAATTGTCCAATAATGGCTGCTTACCTATAAACAGTTTATCCAGAAATACTGGATGGTTTGCTGAAGCCCGTTCCAGTGATTGTCCTGAGAACAATAAACAAACCTATAGGGTAATGAGACAAATCCGCTTACAAATTTGCTTAAATGCACAGTTTAGATGCACACGTGGCACCAGATTCAGCTGGAATGAGCTATTTAAACTATTTCTAATCCACGCTAGCAAGTGTTGCTGAAAAATGCTATCCAAGGGGACTTGTTACAGCAGGACACTTTCAAATCATCACACCCTGGTCTGTGAAGGTGCAGCAGAATGGCTCACTGGGACTCGGAAGCAAAGGGCACCTGTTAGATAACAGGGGCCATTGTGACTTTACTGAAGGAAGTTAAGTTTCTATGAAAATGAAAGGGAAACAAGGATTAATGATTGGAAGGAACGGGGGCGGGGGCAGGGTGGACAAGGCCCTGGGTTAAATTCCCAGCTCTACAAAAAAGAAAAAAGTTGGAAGGAGCTATAAACTCAGTTTTTAAGTCGAGAGATCAGACAGTCATCGAGAGGGTTTCTCCACAGAGGGCTTGGAGCAGCGTTAGTTGAAGAGAGGGCAGAGAATAGCAATCTGACTTTTTCTAATCTGTAGCCTGAGTTTACAAACTCATTCAAACATACACTTTAGGATGACTTCTCTGAAGTCTATATGATGTTTAACAGTTTCAATTCACAGAACTTGGAGGGGGGGGAATCAGTTTTAATTTCTCACCCAAATCACCCTTACTTCTACCAAATTGTTACAAAATAAATTCACTCCCATTCGATTTGGCCTAATTCTATTACGTGCATAAGTGCAGTCAAGAAAAGACGGGCCATAAGAATTTGTTTCCATTGAAATTTTCCTCAAGGAATCTCAGACATGGTTTCTCAGGGCTATGAAAGCAAACCAAGGGCTCCCTCAGTTTGGTGGGCATTTGTCTTGGCAACAGCATAGCTCAGAAGGAATTGTTTTGCCTGAAGAACCTATGGATTTGGCTGAGCTCTCTCTTCTTCTTGAGGTTTTCCAAATATCGTGAGTTTCCTGAGCCTGCAAGGAAATGGCACACCTCAATTATGTGTAAGGCTGAGTGCCCACCAGCTTGGTTTTCTGGGGGTCGTGAGGAAAGTTTTTGAGTTTCAGAAAGTCAATTTTACGTCATTAAAGCTGTCCAGTTGAACCTGACAATATAACAACCCTTAATAGCCTTGATGATAAAACCAGTGTTTTTAATCATGCACAGATTCTGATTGAACTATCTAAACAATTACATTACCATAAGATAAAGAACGCTTATGACTAGCGTTCAAATTCTAGAGGGGTGAAGTGGGGAGGGAGAACATATTTTAACTTTGGGTCAAAAGAGTATACTCAATCAAACTACTGTAAGCTATGTTAAAAGTAAACAGTTTCCTTCAATCTGGTAAGCCAGGCACTCAAAAAGCAGCAATGTTTCCAAATGAATCACAAAAATACTGCTTCTGCAAGCTTACCCAGGCTCATTTGGTTAATTCTCAGGTTACACCATCACAGGACAGAAGTTCGAGGAACTCATCGGTGTCCCTCCAGGTCTAGACATTCTTCCCTGACCCAAGGGCAGGCCTTAAAACTTCCAGAACCTTTCTCTGAGTCCCCTTGAAGACAGATCTTTTGACTAGAGCTATGTGGAAAGAGAAAGGCTTCCACGAAGGCATCAAAACAACAGACTGAGCAACAAGGCAAAGCTGCAGCATTTAGGGTCATTTGGCTTGGCAATGACGCAATACAGAAGGAAACTTCCTGACTCCTGAGCTACGTGTCATGCTTCAGCATCACTAAAACTATCGCCACAATTCTAGAGCATCCTCTCAACAACATACCGGTAACTACAGCTTGCAGAGGCTCTGTTGTCATGAGCATGGGGTGGAGCTTTGCTGTGATTCATTTATCATGACATTGAAGCCTCAAAAGTTTGAAAGGGAGCTTTCATAAAGGTCTGGGAAAAGTCCTTTGGGGATTTTCAGAGGTCCAACTAGGAAAGGTAATTAAAAGTTAAAAAGATTTCATTTAGGATTTGACTTGGAAAAGTTGGTCAAAAATGTCAAAGGTCTGATGGAGAGACATCCCGTTTAGGACTAAATGCTCCAAAGTGTCTTACTCTTTGTACATTGTCTGGCTGTGGTTCTATGCATCTGTTCCCATATGCTGCAGGAGGAAGCTTCTCTGATGCTTGTTGATCAAGGCATGAATCTAGGAGTGTAGCAGAATGTCATTAGAAGTCATTCCATTGCTACATTTCTGTAGCAGAACAGTAGTATTTGGTTTTCACCAGGTCCCTGCCCTATTTAGTCTCAGGTTCTTGGCCACCCAAGCAGTGTCAGGGATGGATTCCATCTCTTAGAGTGGGTCTTAGATCCAATCAGAGAGTGGTTGGTTACTCCCACAAGCTTTGTGCCACTATTGCACCAGGGTATCTTGCAGGCAGATCACTATTATAGATTGAGAGGTTTGTAGTTGGGTTGCTGTCCATCTTTCTCCTGTGTGAGTATACAGAGTGCCTTCAAGTACCACAAACACTAATGTAGGAGTGAAGGCTTTAGGTCAGCACCAGCTCAACTTCTGTGTGTTCAATGAGTTGTATAAGTGTTGTCTTCAGCCATAGGACCTTACCACAGTTTGCGCATGGCCACCAATAGCTTTGACACTAGCCTGGGTCGCCTGGGGATTCCTCTGGGACCCCTTTAGCCAAGTTGATTAGATATAACCCATTCCCAGCACTGGAGGTTTCATTTAGTTCTGTCCATTACGCCCACCTTATGTGACAATCTCATTCATATAGTTTTCATATGTGTATAGATTTTAGGAAGCTTCTACTGTACTAGTTTTCCATATAAACCCTCAAATGGTCCTTAGTTTTATCTTTCCCTCCCCGATTCCCTTTCCCATCCCCCCTTCTCCCTCTCCCTCCCCATTTGATTGTCCTGTGCTTTTCTTTCCACTTGTCCATCCATAACTATCCTTCCTATTTCTTCTTCCTAGGGAGATCCCTCATTCCCTCCACACCGAGTCCCTCACTCTGTATGTAACCTCTCTGGTTATAGAGCTTGAAGCTCCATGCATTAATTTGGGAGCTGGGTGACAGGCCCCCAAAGACCAAAGAGTAAAAACTAACCAACTCCATCCATATACTCCTCTCCATTCTCCTTCAAACTCATGGCCTCTTTGTTTACTTTTTGTTATTGCATGCAAATATATACTTATATTTTCCTAAATATAACCTGTTCAGTCTGTATAATATTACTTGTAGCTATGTTTTCATGGCTGATCATTTGACACTACACAACCTGAGGAAGTATACTTCTTCTGCTCCCAGCTTCCTTCAGTTGCCTACAGTTCTTTGTCATTTCAAAAATATCATTTTCTTCCTTTTATTAAAAATTGGTTTTTCTCCCCTCACATAATATATCCTGATTCTAGTTTCCCCTCTCTCTACTCCTCCTAGCTCCTTCTCACTTTTGCCTGCATCCAGATCTACCTCCTTTTTGTCTCTCATTAGAAAACAAACAGGTTACTATGGGATAATAATAAAATATAATATAATAAGATAAAACAAAAACTAACACATTGGAATTGTACAAAATAAACAAACAGAAAGAAAAGAGTCCAAGGTACAAGAAACAGAGACTCACCTATTCTTATACTTAGAATCCCACAAAAATACTGAACTGGAAGCCATGGTATATACACAAAGGACCTAAAGGGTAAAAAGAGAGAAGAAGTGTGTGTGTGTGTGTGTGTGTGTGTGTGTGTGTGTGTGTGTGTGCATATAACTAAAATCAAATTAAAAGTAATAAGATAAAATAAAATTTTAAAAAAGAAGAGTCCTGACATGACGTCATGAGACAAGGGACAGCCAAGGATGCCGCTGAGTTAGTTTTCGGTTGGCATCTACTGTTGGGCATGCAGGCTCCCCTTCTGAGTAGTTTGTTTCCCCAGGGAGACCCCTTGGAGGAAACCAAATTTTCATTTGCATGTTGTTAACCAGTGAAGATTGCTTCTTGTCAGTGATGGTTGTGTGCGCTCCTGTCTCCTTTCAGCCTCTGGACTCCTCGTCTCTAGGACCCCACGTGGCGCAGAGCCTGTGCACACGGCCCCAGTCTCTGTGAGCTCTTATGTGCACTGCTCGTGATGATTTAGAAGGCCTTGTTTTGTTGATATCCTCCATCTCCTTTGACTCTTACACTCTTTCTGCCTCTTCTTCTGAGCCCTGAGGGGAGGGATTTGATGAGACAGTCAGCTGAGTAAGCTTCATTTCTTAAAGGTTCCACCATCTCCCAAGAGTTCCGCAGGCTGAAGACCAAGCTTTTAACAGGTGAACCTTTGTGGAACACTTCCCTAAGCAGTTGAACATAAGCAATCCTGTTCATGCTTGTGCTAAAGACAAGGCGGGGGGGGGGGGGGAGAAAGACACCCTACCTGGAAAAAGGAGGGAGAAGGAAGAGAGTCCTACAGGACCCTGAGAACAAAGGGTCCTGCTGCTAATACCAGTACAAGACTAGAGAATCCCCATAATGGGGCCAAAAGAAGGTTCCAGAGGCTAGCTAAAGCCTGGTCAAGTGGAGAGCCTTTGTCAAAATTACTCAAGCTGTGTGAATTTTAGAACCTGTTTTATTGCTAATTATGTGTTTATTATTTCTCATTGGAAATAAGAGCATTTACACTGATCCAGGTCTGTGTGACCATGACTCAGGAACACGGAGTCAAACAACATGAGTTCAATAAAGAAATGGTTATGTGAACTTTTCTTTTGTCGCAGAACAAAAGAAAGTCATAAATCAAGGCATCTTCCCAACACACTGGTGGGAACATCAGGTAGGCTAGTTCCAGCAGGCAGGAGGATCTCTGCTACATAGGTATCAGCTGTTCTCAGATTACACTTTTAACTTTGGGTTAGTGGGAGGTGGCAGTCTGCTGACTTAACACATTTCTAAGGTTTGACCTGGTCCTTCAAAGTGTTAGGTTAGTCAGAGGTGGTCCGTGAATGTCCACTAAGAGAACTAACAATAGCCCGAGATAATTTGGCTCTGAATCAGCAACATTCCAAATCCCCATAATTATAACGTTCTAATCCGTATCTCAGCCCTGTAGAATCTTTAACACAGGGATGGTTTTTCTCTCTTGCAATCTTTAGCTCACAAATAATAATTCATAACACAAAAATTAAAAATAATTGTACACTAGTGAGGCTGTGAGGTTTGTTTGGTCGGGTGGGTGGTTTTGGCCATTCTCCATTGAGATTTGTTTGGTCAAGTGGGTGGTTTTTGCTGTTCTGTATTGGGGTTTGTTTGGTTTATCTGTGTAAGCACAGGCTGGCTGAGGCAGAGTCATCTATGGGACAGTGCCTCCTAGATTTTCAGTACAGATCCCAAGTTCAGATCAGAAGGAATCAAACACATGAAAGACAGTTGAGTTCGCTGCAAATAAGTCACTGTAAATGTGCATACGGTCGAGCGTATTTGGGCAAATACGTGTATCGTAGACATTAGTCAAACAGGTATTTTGATACTACTGTTGCTAAGGAGTACTGACTATCTCTTGGGCCCACCATAACTGAACTCAGCAGGAATTCCTGACGTTGATACCACCATTGTGTGCTGAACTTGGGATGAAGGGACAGAGATGTTTTTATTCTTAACTTTTTCTTCTGCAGTTACCTTGAATTTCAGGGAGAGTACCCATCCTACCTCACCCCTCCCCAGGCCCACCCATCCCACCCCCACTGCATCCCGAGCCACCCATCCTACCTCATCTCTCCCCTTACCCATCCATCCCACCCCTCCCCCGCCCCATCTCACCCATACTAACCTCACCCCCACCCCTGACCTCATCCTCACACCCCAAACCTTGTCAAGATGAGGATAATTAGCCTGATTGAGGCGCCCTCAGTGATTGACAGATGACAAACTTAACAGCTGGATATGGACGTTCAGGACCACACTCTACTTCTATTTAAACCTAAGCCTCCCATCAGGACCCTGAAGAAGGACAGGATCTGGGTCACTGCCTTGGGTTTTCAGTGGGGCCTGTCTACTTGTCTCTTTAGTAGAAGTAGCGGGTATGCCATGGCCAACCTAGCCTTCTGAGGCTCCCGCAGCCTGGCCGGGGCCTTCAAGTTACCACACACATAGAGCAAACTCAGGAATAGACTCATCCTTGCCCGACTCTTCCACTAGCCAACTCCGGCCTGCCAGAATGCGAAGGAAACATTTGTAGTAGATGGAGTTTAGTTGTTTGGGTGGTTTTTGTCTTTCTGTTTCGTCTGTTTTTCTGGTAGCTGTTTGTTTGTTTTGCAGCCCTGCAGGGGCTCAAATCCAGAGCCTAGTGCTTGCTGGGCAAAAGCTCTCCCACAGAGCTATTGAAGTAGATTTTAATTAATTATTCCGGACATGAAGATTTTTTTTCCCTTAATGGTCAACTCTGAAATGCTGGTTTAAAAATATTGTCTGTGTAATTTCTCTTTTTTGTTCAAATATGTCTTTTATTAGTTTTTAATGTAACAAACAGGGCAACCTTTTGGCAAATCATTTCTGAAATTTCATTTTTTAATTAAAATATAATTACATTATTGTCTTTTTTCATTAATTCATACATATATAAATTATTTCTAAATATATAAATATACTTGCTCCTAACCTCAGAAAACCTTTAAAGAAAGAAACAAACACATATCACGCCAGTCACACGTGGCAATCCCATCTCCAGCAGTCTTAGAAGCAGAGGAAAAGAAGATCCCGTCGCGGTGGCCACTAGGGACTTCATGAAAAGGGAAATCCGAGCATTTCCCATCAACAACCTCAGCCACGGAGCCGGAGGCCTGCTTGCAGTGAAAGCAGAACTCCGGATTCCGAGGAAACGAACAGGTATTTCAGAGCAACCCTGGCAATGAGGGCTCCGAGCGTGATTGGGGCGGTTCTGAGGAACAATGCTGCCTTTGCGGAGCCCTAGTTGGGGCCCTGGGCTGTGAAAGGCCCCTGATAGACATGCAAATGGGAAGGGGCCTGAATAGCCTGCCACCCCGGCCTGGGAGATAGCACACTGCACATGCCCCAGCCAAAACTAACGGTTGCTGTAAGGATCTTTAGGTCGGGCTGAAATCTGCCATTGAGTGCTTCTCTTTAAAGCGTCTTTGCGTTCTGAAAGGCAATCGCGCACTCAGTAGTTTGCCTTAGTTAATTGGGCTGAGGCCTCATCAGCTAATCAGAGGAGGCCTGGAAACTATTATTGGTTACTACTTTTTTTCTTAAGACTTTACTGCTAAAAATGGGTTTTAAACCTTGTTTTAGCTTTAGAAAAAAATTACTATAGCTCAAATATCTGAATTTACAACCTGGGAGGAAAAAATAGGAAGAATTTTGTATGACTTTTAATTCACCTGGGTAGAGTTGAACTGTCAAGACTAGTGGCTTGACATTCTAAGAAACTCAATTTTAGGAGCCCTCCCTAAGCTGCCTGCACTTCCCTGTCTTGGGGAACACACAGGGTGGCCGGTGTCCCATGTTCCTTCAGTAGGCTGAGCCCTGAGAAACTAACAACAAATGCCCACCAAAAGCTCTGGCCTCAGTCTAATAGAGTTGCTACTCAGAGAGTGAGCAAGGTAGCAGGATACACCACATCTTCCTTCCTCTCTAGGTAGGCATCTGCACGTATGCTGTGACCAACAGTTCAGAACTTTAGCACAAGGAAAAACTACAATCGTAAGGTTTCTTATCACTGGCTAAAGGTCTGTTAGCTTCATTGCTTGAGGGCTTGTTGGATACAATGTAGTTGTCTGAGAACTGTATCAGTTTCTGCCTCAAATAAAGACTTGTTGAATACATTGTAGTTGTCTGAGAACTGTATCAGTTTCTGCCTCAAATAAAGACTTGTTGAATACATTGTAGTTGTCTGAGAACTGTATCAGTTTCTGCCTCAAATAAAGACTTGTTGAATACATTGTAGTTGTCTGAGAACTGTATCAGTTTCTGCCTCAAATAAAGACGAACGGAACTGTCAAAACAAAGAAAGGGAAACAAACTGAAGGGAGTCTTATGAGGTAGGTTAGTGTAGGGATAACTCCAGCAACTTGGGGCAACCTGGGGAACTCCTCTTTCCCAGGAAGGCAACACCAGCTCCTCCTGTTAGTAATTGTTGGTCAGGTACTTCTCTATGGAAGGAGACCTAAGCCAGGCCAGTGCAGTGATATCAAGTGTATCCATGAAACAGTTTACCTATGATTGAAATGCTGTGATACCTACATAGTCACAGAAGTCACAGATCTCCCAAAGTCATACAACAGCCCAAAGGTCAGTCAGGATAAGAAGCCACCCAGTTCCTATCTCTAGGAATCAGCCCTCCACCCCTTCCCCTTCACCCTGGACCGTTGCCTAAACTCAATACAGAGAACTCTGAAAATTTACTACAGGATGGGGGACGATCCTGTCCAGTCCTCTGCTTAGAACACATCCTTCCTTTTCTTCATCATTGATTCTTTTCCTTGTTTGTTTGTTTGTTTATGGGTCTTTGAGACAAGATTTCTCTGTGTAGCCTTGGCTGTCCTGTAACTCGCTCTGTAGAGTTCGCTGACTTCGAACTCACAGAGATCCACCTGCCTCTGCCTCCCAAGTCCTGGGATTAAAGGCATGCACCCCCATCACCCAGCCACCTTTGACTTCTAAAAAAAGTCTTTCCATCCCAACCTTCCCGACTGACTGTGATTCTCTGATAAAGTCACCAAAAACTTGGAACCCCCACCCCTGCCACTGATAGCAAATGGGTCTTTGTGAAGTAAACTTCTTAAGTGTTCAATATTTTCCCAATAGACTTACACATAGACAAATAATTCTTTCCCACAGCTAAGCACTGGACCGAGCTCCTGGAGTCCAGTCATGGAGAGAAGGAGCGATTATATGAGCAAAAGGGCCAAGACCATGACGGGAAAACCACGGAAACAGCTGACCCAAGCTGGTGGGAGCTCACTGACTCAGGACTGACAGCTGGGGAATGTGCACAGGACTGAAGTAGACCCTCTGAATGTGGGTAACAGCTGTGTGGCTTAGGCAGTTTTGTGGGGCAACTAGCAGTGGAACCAGGATTTACCTCTAGTGCATGAACTGGTGTTTTGGAGCCCATTCCCTATGGAGAGAAGGGTACCTAGCTCAGCCTAGATACAGTGGAGAGGGCCTTGGTGCTGCCTCAAGTGATGTGACAGACTTTGTTGACTCCCATGGGAGACCTCACCCTCTCTGAGGAGTGGATGGGGGTTGGGATGGGGAGAAATTGAGGGAGGGAGCAGAAGGAGGGGAGGGAGAGGGAATTGGGACTGACATGTAAAATAAAGAAGATTGTTTTTAAAAAATAAAAAAGAACTTCTTTCTAAAAGGTAAATTAGCAATTTAAATGGTTAGTGAATATTTTTACTAAAATGCATTTATTTCACATATAAATCATAGCTTATACTTTTGACTACTTATGGCAACCCCTGACAAAGTCTTAGTTACTTTTCTATTGCTATAAGTAAGATACTATGACCAAGGCAACTTACAGAAGAACCTGTTTACTGGGACTTTACGGGGCTCACAGTCTCAGAGGGTTAGAGTTCATGACTGTCATGGCAGCGAGCATAGCTGAAGGCAGGAGGGGATACGGTACTGGAGCAATGGCTGAGAATGCACATCTTGAGAAAACAGCCACAGAGAATTGTATGAGCTTTGCTCGAAACCTTCTGTATTGAGCTCCCTCCTTCTCCCCAGATAAAGCCATTATCACATTTACCCCTCCACATTTTTGAGTGCAGGACTTTTGTAGTTGTTGGGCACACAAACAACATCATCTGTTGGGCACCACCCACAAGGCAAAGACTGAGAAAGAAACTTACTCCTAAAAGTAAGTTTTAAATGACCATCAATTTATCAGAGTTAACTGAGACTATCTTAGTCAATGTTCTATGGCTATGAAGGGACACCATGGCCAGGGAAACTCCTATAAAAAGCATTTAATTTAGTTGGGGGCTTGCTTACTTTTCCAGAGACTTAGTAGCTGAGCATTCTACATCCTGATCCACAGGCAGCAGAAAACAAAGAGAACCTGACCCTGGCTTGGGTTTCTGAAACCTTAAAACCCACCCCCAGTGACATACTTCCTCCAACAACGCCACACCTCCCAATCCTTCCCAAACAGTTCCACTAACTGGGAACCAAATATTCAAGCATATGAGCTTAAGGGGCCATTGTCTTTCAAACCACCACACACACCATCCCTAGACTTTGCTTTATGAAATAAAGAACTAATGGGAGGAAAAGGTGGATCTTTTCATGCCGCTCACACTGAATTCTTCTTGACTCACTTATATCCAGGAAATGAGTTATTCTAACTGTCAACTGAAGGTTGTTTCTTAAACTTATATCTTATTTTGTTTTCTTTGTAGTGCTGGGGTGGAATCTAGGACCTGGCTGCTAAGGAAGACCTCTACTGCAGAACTGAATTATTTATTTATTTTTGTTTACTATTTGGGAGGTTAGTCAAGGAAAGTACGCTCAGGTTTTGGTCAGTATCTGAAAGAAAAGTTAGAAAAGAAAGGGAAGGAAAAGTTACCCTCTTCTAAATTAGGACTCAGAAAAGTGAGTAGGCCATGTGATAGAAGCTCAGTAAGCAATTACCCTGAGAGAGGTTACTTGGAAAGAGCATTGTATTCATTATCTCACTAAAGGGATAACTAACCTCCTCCTCCTCTTCCTCCTTCTCTTCCTCTTCCCTCCATAGCCCATCTTTAGGTGACTCAGATGGGAGGGGCCACTCCTGGCTGGGTAATTGCCAGATCTAGCAATATTGACTATTAAAAGGATAAGACAGTATTATGTAATATTTGGAGTAGCTTGCCTGTCAGGTCACCATCCAAAGAGATCAGATTCTTCCGTTTTTTGTTTGGTTGGTTTTGTTGTTGTTGTTTTGTTTTGTTTTTAAGAGGAGGAAGTAGTTTTGCACTAATCTCAACAAAGCCCAGGCACCTTCACTTTTTTATATGGCAATTTAAAACTAAGGAGGCACTTCCTTTCTATGTTTATGGTCATTTAAATACTAAGGAGGCTTTGAGGTCAGACCCACTGGTCCTCTCCAGTCTTGTATCTAAGGTGCTTGGTATCTTCAGCCACAGGAACTAACCTTCAACCTCTCGGAGGTAGCCAAAGGCCTATACTGTTTGGGTAGTCTCTTGAACTCCCTGAATCGACAACTCAAAAAGGAGTTTACTATGCCTGCTGCTATTGGAGTTTTTGTTAGATAGTCTCTGGCTCTTGGGCAGGAACACTGTCAGCCCAAATGTAATTGTTTAGATGGTAGCTCTGCCTGAGATACTCAAGACCACCTGAGATACTCAAGAGATATTTAAGACCCAGACCCAAACCTGCCACATGTCCCCCCTCCCACCTCACCCCCATCACCCAGGAGTTGCTTTGCCAGATTAAACCTGGTCTTATGAATTTGGCCTGATCTGATTTATTGTTTAATATTGGGTAGGAAACCCTTTTGGTAATGACTTTATTTAAACTATATATGTATATGTGTACACATACACTTATATGTATATGTATAACTTTAAGTAAATATAAAACATGATTCCTCATAGCTTTGTCAAACATCCTTAGTGGTACTTTTCCTCCTCCCTCCTCCTTCTGTATTGAGCTCCCTGCCTCTCCCCAATTGAAGACACTATAACATTCCCCCTTCATGTCATTTGTGCCCCCTGCTTCCCTCTCTGGCACCCCCACCCCACCACAGGGTTTATGCAGTTATTCCAGGTTAGGACCTCATGTCTGATGATGTGGAACCAAACCACACAAAAGAGAAAACATTCAGTGTCTATCTCTGGGTCTGTATTACCTCACTCAATATGTTTTCTAGTCCTGTCTATCTGCACATTTCATGACTTCATTTTTTCCTGATAACTGAGTAGTATTCATGGTGTGTATACATATCCCATCTTCATTCTGCACTCACTGGTTGGAGGACATCTAGATCGTTTCCATTCCCTAGCTATTGTGAGCAGAGCTATAATGAATGAAGCTGAGCAAGTGGCTGTGGAGTGGGATGGTGAGCCCTCTGGGTTTATGCCGAGGAGTGGCAGAGCAGGATCACACAGTAGATTTATGTTTAGCTTCTTGAGAATTCTCCACCCTGATTTCTAGAGTGGCTGTTCCAGTGGCTGCCATCTCCCTAACAGTAAGAGAGGGTTTCCTCTCCCTGAACCCCTCCATTGATCCATTGTTCCATTGATCTTTGCCATTCTGACTGAGGTAAGATGAAAACTCAAAGTTAGCCAGGTGGTGGTGGTGCACACCTTTAATCCCAGCACTTGGGAGGCAGAGGCAGGTGGATCTCTTGTGAGTTCGAGGCCATCCTAGTCTACAGAGCAAGTTCCAGAACTCTATCTCAAAAAAACAAAAATAAACAAACAAGCAAAAGAAAACTCAAAGTTGTTTTGTTTTGCATTCCCCTAATTGCTAGGGACAAAGACATAGTTCTTAACTATATTTTTTTTCTTCTTTTGCTAACTCTCTATTCAGGCACTAGGCCCATTTTTCAAATAAGTCATTTGGTTTGCAATGTGTGTGTATGTGTGTGGGTGTGTGTGTGTATAAATAAATTCTGGATATTAATCCGCTGTCATATGTATAGCTTGTAATAATTCTCCATCATTCTGTGGGCTTTCTCTTCCACTAGTTTATTGTATCTTTAGCTGCACAGAAGCCTTTTAGTTTCATAAAATTCATGTTTGTCAACTGTTTGCCTTAATTCTTCATCAAATAGAGTCCTATTCTGAAAGTCCTTTCTCACACCTATATTATGTAGCATATTGCCTGTAGTGGTTAAGAATGAACCCCATAGGTTCATATATTTGAATACCTAGTCCTTAGGGAGTGGCACTACTTAGGAGGGTTTAGGAGGTGTGGCCTTGCCAGAGGAAGTGAATCCCTGGGAGTGGACTTTGAAGTTTCACAAGCCCAACCCAGCCCAGTGGCTCTCTCTTCCTGTTGCCTGTGGCTCCAAATGCTAATTACTTCTCCAGTACCATGTCCACTGTGTGCTACCATGCTCCCCACCACGGTAATGAACTAAACCTCTGAAACTGTAAGTAAGCCCCAGTTAAATGGTTTCTTTTGTAAGAGTTGCTGTGGTCATGGTGTCTCTTCACAGCAACAGAACAGTGCCTAAGGTGCTGTCTATATCATCCAAGGATTTCAGCGTTTCAGGTTTAGGTCTTTATCCATTTAGAGTTTTAGAGTTAGTTTTTGTGCAAGGTGATAAGTACAGATCTATTTTCATTCTTCTGCTTACGGACATCTAATTTTCTTTTTCAAGTATTAAGTGGCTATAGTTATATGCATTCAGGTTTGGGTCTTTGGTTTTGTTCCATTAGTTGACATGTCTGTTTTTATGTCGGTATCATTGTTTCTGTTTTTGTCTTTGTTTTCGTTTTTATTTTAACTATACTTTTCTACATAATATATCTTGAAATATGGAATGATACTCTCTCTTACTTTGTTATTTTTGCTCTGAATTGCTTTGCACATCCAGGGTCTTTTGTGGTTTCAAACGAATTTTGGTAATTTCCCCCTATTTCTGTGAAGAATAAGATGGGAATTTTGATTAGGATCACACTGAATCTGTAAATAGCTTCTGGTAAGAATGGTCATTTTTGTACTGTCCACTGTGTCAATCCATGCACATTGTATCTTTCTACTCTGCCTGAACCTATTTCAGAGACTCAAGGTTTTCATTGTAGATGTCTTTCACATCCTTGGTTAGGTTTATTCCTAGATATTTTACTTTCCTTGATTCTGTTTGTGATTGGGAGTGTATTTCTTATCTTTCCCATTATGCTTGTTGGTGGTATATAAAGATGCTGTGGCCTTTTCTAAGTTGATTCTGTGTCCTGGAACTTTACTAAAATTATTGATAGTATCTAGAAGTTTCCTGGACTATTTTTGAGGTCTCTTATGCGTATAATATTATGTCTTCTGCAAATGGGGATAGCTTGATTTTTTTTTCTTTTCTTATTTGTATCCCTTTAATTTCTATCTCTTGTCTTGTTGCTAGTGCTTTTAAAGCTGTTTGAAAGGAGCAAGGATGTGGACAGATAAAGTTAAACTTGGAGAAACCTATGAGTTTATTCTGCTTTAGGAGCATGGATTACACCAAAGCAGCTGTACCTCCAGGAAAATCTCACCTCATTGTGCATGGTGACCTCCCATAGCTTCATAGACCACTAACCATCTATCTTCTATGTACTCTAGCATCTCCCAGTGAGAAACTAAAGAAGAATCTCATGTAAATGATGGGGAGGTGTGGGATCCTCAAGGAAGGACCCAGTGACCCTTTGTAACCATCTTCGTCTATGAGGGAGCATTGACTGTCAACAGACCCGAGCTCATGGGTTGCTTGCAAACAGCCACAGCTGTTCTGATGGAGACAACAAATATTATGCTTGGAGGGTATCATTCTACAGCACCCATCTGGAGGCATTTCCTTTTTCTTTAGCGTGAAAAGCACAGAGAGGAACAATTACCCAAAATATACTGTAAAAGAGAAATTATAATTATGATCCAAGAAGACACACTAGCGTCAGCTCTAAAACTTGGGGTGTCTTGGCATGCGTTTAAATAGATTAAGTTGGAGTTTCGATAACAGCCTTCCCCTTGTTTCAGATTCTTACAGTTGTATTTTGTCAAGACTTGATGAAGATGAGGATCTTCAAAAACCTGTGTCTCAGAGGAGTCATTAGCAACACACAGAGCAATCCACACATGTTTACATGTGTGCATACACATACACTCACATTTTAAATAGGCATGCCAAAAAAAAACAGCAATTTTATGAAGTGGCTGCATATTTTGTTAGTCATGTTTTAGGAATTTCAGGGGTGGGTTGAGTTTTGTCCCACATAAAAACAATTAAATGATCTTTTATTTTATTGCCTTGTATTCTGTTTAGTATACAGAAACACATTTACAGATGTCCACCATTTAGGGAAGCATAAAGCCTAGCTATCTTTAGTTAGATATTCTTTTCATTATTTCCAATATTTGAAAGTTAGGTTAACAGAATTATTATTAGCCATAAGGCCAGCTGGACAATGAAATAGTTAAAAAAAAAAAGTACTGTCTCTTTTCTCAAGTTAGCTATTGAAAGGTTAGAAGAGGAACATCCAGATGTTAACAAATCAATAGCCCAAACATTCTAAAAAGAAAGAAAAATAAACAGAATGTCCTAGAACCAAAAGGGATATTCAAACAAATGGAATTTTAATGACCAGTTCAAATTAAACCCATGGATCATTGACAAAACTAAGGGAGGGTCTGGTCCCCAGAAAGTACTCATAGACATCAGCCCGAAGATGCAACACTAGATGCTTTGGTCTAAAGTGGTCCATGACGGTACCTGCCACCAAACTTAGTGATTCTCCAGTGAAGTTAGACCATCCCTGAGGCCCCATAGATATCAAAAACATCCATAATGGTCAGAGTTGGCGTATCTGTTCTTTTTGAGCTTCAAAGGGTTCTGGTAGAGATCATAAATGACCACACACAAGGGATTTCAATTTCAGTCTGTTTTCTTTGTCATTTACAGATAAAAAAAAATTTAACTGGAGAATGGTGTCATAGTTGAGATGCCATCGAGGGGTCATCTCTCGGTCTCCAGTTTCTATTGGAGCCAGGCAGCATTATAGTAAAATATGCTATGACAATGCTGTACGTGACAAACATGTCAGTGGCTAAGGATACACCAAGGGGAGTCCAATGGAAGAGAAAGGAAGTTTCCAGTGATGACCTTCAATGAAGCAAAAGGGAGAAGACAGAGAACTGCTAACTTGATTTCCTCAAAAGACATCCCCATGGTAGAATATGTTTGCAGGATTCCCTGAGCTCCCCCTTCAAAATATTTCCTTAGAAGGCTGAATAGCCTCTTTTGTTTCCTTAGCCTTAAAGATGAGTTCCTCCAAAATCTGTTATGTTTTAAGTTTTTTTTTCTCTTTATTTTTTTATTGAAAAATTATTTTCCACACTATATTCTGATTCCAGCTTCCCTCCCCTCCTTCTCTCAGTTCCGTCTTACTGGCCTCCCCGCCTGCTCTGAGCCACATCTTTTGCCACAGGCTCCCTAGAAAGCAGTCATTGAAAGAATAATATTAGATTAAAATATAACACAATAAGATGAAATAAAAATAAACAAGTCAGAACAGGACAAAAGAACCAAACAAAGGAAAAGCATGAGAGGCAATGTAGAAAAACACATGTTCACACACATAGAAATCCCATAAAAACACAGAAGAGGAAGCCATGATGTATATACACAGGACCTGCAAGAATTAAAAAAAAAAAAGTTTGATTAATGTTATGAGACAAAGAACCTCCAAAGATGCCACTGAGTTCATTTTCTGTTGGTCATCTACTGCTGGGCATGGGTCCTGCCCTTAAGAGTGGTTTATTTCCCAGTGAGACTCTCACTGGGAAAACCACATTTTCATTTGCAAGTGCTTATTAGCTGGATATAGCACCTGTGTTGGTGATGGAGGCATCCTCCTTTTCCTTTCAGCTCGAGGACCCCAACTGGTGCAAAGCTGTGCAGACCCTGTGCATGCTGCCCCAGCTCTGTGACCTCATACATGTTTTGGTCCTGTTCTATCTAGAAGGTCTTGACTCCTTGGTGGCCTCCACCCCCTCTGGTTCTTACTCTTTTTGCCTCCTCTCCTGAAGAGTTGAGTCCTAAGGAGAGGAATTCAATGGACACATTCCTTTTGGGGCTGAGTATTCCAAGGTCCCTCCCTCACTCTCTGCACATTGGATGTGAGTCTGTAATTTTTTTCCATCTGCTGCAAGAGGAAGCGTCTCTGATGCTTGCTGACCAAGGCAGGAATCTATGAATCATTAGGTGTCATGTCTGTAACAGTCTACAATCAATATACAACCACATATCCAGACATTTCACCTTACAAACCACATGTACTGTCTGACATTCTGCGCACTATGGAGGTCCTTTTTCACCATTGTGCCTCAGGGTTCTTTTATGTGATATGTGGTCCATTTCTTTGTGGGAGGGGCCTGCATAGCTTGCATGCAGAATGATTCATAAGCTAGACCCTGGTCTTCTCGTCCTCACAGGACACATCTAGGAGGGCACAAACGTACAGGGACAGAAGTTATCATAACATGAGTAGGAACACTTTTAGACAACCTCTTCACATAACTCATACCTTTCGGATCTGTTCAGGCCTGACCATGTATGAAGCATGTCTGTTTCATGGTTGCTTCTGTACACATCCAGCTTTATAACTTGGTAAGATAACACCAACCTCATGATGGCAGCTCAAGAATTATGGTAACCTGATGGCCCATTGTTATATGTTCAGTTTATCCCAAAGCCCAAGCACAGGTCGAGAGCTGTTTCTTCAAGGGCAAATAGTTGTGTACAGATGAGAATGTGCTTATTCCAAAATCTCAATGGCCATCACCAAGAGGCACCTATGAAGGACTGGGAAACGCTCCAGACAACATCTTTCTAACTGAAACCTCGGGTACCACTGAGCCTGTTGAGTCATAAGGTCCAAGTGGCAGAACAGCCTGCAGAGCAGCCTAGGCCATTGAAACCCTTCTCCTGTTCCGGACCCAACTTAAAATTACAATTTTCCTAAGTCGCTTGATTCTACAGGCTGAAACAACACTCCCATACAAGGACTATACTGCCTTCCAATCCAAATAGGCCCAATAAATATTACGTTTTTTTCTTATGGTTGGATGGGCCAGGTACAACGACCTATCTCTTGCCTTAGAAGGAATATCTCTGCATAGCCCAGATCACTGAATTCCCAGAAATTTCCCTGAGCTAGAGAGCCCTTGAACTTCGGTTGAATTTATTTCCCATCCTGTAATGCACACATGTTTTACCAACAAGTCCAGAGTGCTTGCTTCCTCCTGTTCACTTGGCCAAATCATCAGCATAATGTCATCACTGTAATGGACCAGTGAGAAGCTTTGTGAAAGAAAAGGTGATTGAGGGCTGGAGAACTGACATACTCTTTGGGCACAGCTGCAAAGATGCTCTTCTAGCCCTGCAAGGTAAGAGAAAATTGCTTCTGGTGGTTCTTATGGACAGATATGGAGGAGAAAAAGCATTTGCAAAATTAGTAGCTACATACATGTACTGGGAGATGCATTAGTCTATATAGGAAACCACACTGGTATAGCAGCTGCAACTGAAGTCACTATTTAATTAAGTTTTCAATAGACAAGTGTCATTCTTTGTCTATTCATCTTCTGCATAGGCTAAATAGGGAGTTATATGGAGATGTGGTGGGATCCACTGCCCCTAAATCTTTTAAGTCCTTGAGACCATGGCCCTAACATCTCTAACCCTTCAAGTGACACAACATTGGTTTGGGTTCACTATTTCCCCTGGTGGAGGCAACTCCAGTGGCTTCCATTTGACCTTTCTGACCATAAAAGCCCTTACTCCACAGGTCAGGCAACCAATGTGGGAAATCTGCCTACTTCTAAATATATCCATCTCAATTTTACATTCTAGAACCGGGGAAATAACAAGACAGACAGGTTCTGGTGCAATATAGAGACAACATTACCCCAATCTCAGAAACAGACAGATCATATAGACTAAACTCCACAAAGAAATTCCAGAATTAAACATCACGGACCCAATCAATTTAACAGATATCTATAGAATATTTCCTCCAAAAACTGTGGAACGCACATTTTTCTCAGCATCCTATTGAACTTTCTCTAAAACAGATATCGATTTTAGGCCACAAAGCAAGTCTTAACAAATACAAAAGAATCAAAACCCTCTCTTGTATGTTATCAGATCACAGTGGAGGAAAAGTAACAATCAGAGCTGGGTAGTGGTGGCGCACACACCTTTAATTCCAGCACTTGGGAGGCAGAGGCAAGCGGATCTCTGTGAGTTCGAGGCCACCCTGCTCTACAGAGTGAGCTCCAGGACAGGCTCCAAAGCTGTAGAGAAACCCTGTCTCAAAAGAAAAAAAAAAGTAGTAAGCAGTACAAGGAGCTACATAAACATACTGAGATAAAAATATTATCGAATGACCATGAAGCAAGTGGAGAGAAAAGCACTTACAATAAAATGAAAGTGAAAGCACAATATATTGGAATCTCTGAGATATAGCAAAGGCAGGTCTAAGAGTCAAACTTAGAGCTATGACTGTCTAGTTAGGGTCTTTATCACTGTGAAAAGACATCATGATCTCGGCAACTCTTAAAAAGAAAACATTTAATAGGGGTGACTCACTTTCAAAGGTTCAGTCTATTATCATCATGGTGTGGAGCATGGCTGTGTGCAGGCAGATGTGGTGCTGACTCAGAGGCAACAAGAAGTCGACTGCTTACTGGGCAGTATCCTGAGCATAGGAAAACTCACAGCCCACCCCTCAGTGACACACTTCCTCCAAAGCTACACCTCCTAAGAGTGCCACTCTATTTGGGAGCCATTTTCTTTCAAACCACCACGATAATTATATTAAGAAATTAAAAAGAGAACTGGGAACATGGATTAGTGGGTAAAGGATTTGCTTTGCAAGCATGAGAATTTGAGTTCAGATGCCCCAGCATACACACAAAACCTGGATACAGAAGCACTCATCTGTAAGGCCTGTGCTAAGGAGGCAGAGGCAGGCAGAGCCTGCTCAGTTTGATGACCCTCTAGTCTAGCCAACACAATAAAATCACTGAGAGAACCAATCTCAGAAAAAACAAGATAGAGAGCAACAGAAAAAAAAAAAACACCCCATGTTGACATCTGGTCTCTGTACACATACCCTCACTTGTGTGAATATAGATGTATTACACATACATACAATAGAGAAAGAAGTCAAGGGAACAACTTAGCCATACAATTCAATGTTTAAAAAAAAACTAGAAATAACCAACCCCAAAAGCAGCAGACAGAAAGGAGTCATAAGGACCAAGGCAGAGATGAATGACATGGACATAAGAACAGTACAAAGAATCTGAGAAACCAAGAGTTGGCTCTGAGAAAAGATTGGCAAGCTTTTAGCTGAACTAAACACAAAAAAGGGAGAGTCTATCTAAATAAATAAAATCAAAGATGAAAGAGTGGATATCGCAACATATACTAGTGAAATCCAGATTAAGACATGGTTTAAAAATGTAGATTCAACCCAATCATTCACTTCCCCTCCCCCGCTTACAAGTTCCTCCTCGCCCTCACCCTGTTCGTCTGCTTTGCTCAGCTTGCTTTCCCTCTGTTTCAGCTTCTTCCTCTTCTCCACATATACATAGAAAATTTGGCTGGCAGCATATCTTAGTATTTTTAAACTATCAAATATAGATTTTAAAATACTCTAGAAACCTAGTAATGGCATTTTTTAAAAAAACAAAACAAAACAGGCTCTCTTCAAAGGAATAGGCGCTAGATGCTTATCTTTGTAGTTAGAGAACTCCCATGAGAAGGTGAGTCGGCTGAAGATTCCTGGGAGTGAGGGCCTATGGCATAGACAGCACTCAGTGGAAGCAGAAGGTAGAGTAGTTCCCAGAAGGAAGCTGGGAAGTTCCTAGAAGAAGCTTGCAGACAGATCTGCTAAAAGAGAACTCCTCACCGAGCCATCAGGAGTAAACCAGAAGGGGGAACATGGAGAGGGGGAGTCATCCACAGAACTTCCTGCAAAGTTCTGGGTCAACATAATGCCTCCTTACAGATCCCAGAGCCAAGAACAGATCTGAGAGAAGACTGAGCAGAAACAGAGGGAAGGGAGCGATTCAGAGACCTGGGGACAGAGTACACGTGTGAGATTATGTAATGTTCAGAAAACAAATTCCTAAACGTCTTCGTACTCTCGAGGGAATGTGAGCACAAAGGCAAAGGAGTAAGAGATGGAAGATTAATGAAATATGGTTTTAAAATGTGGATGAAAAGGTTGTTATAAAGAAACCGAAGTATCTCATCAAAGCAAACCAGAAGTTAGATGCAAAAAAAAAAAAATCAGAGAAGAAACATAAGAGAGAAATTGAAAACTACGTATTTGTTTCTGGAACAGACGCCACTGAAGACCAGGGTGTCAAGTGTCTGTAAGATAAATGAGTTACTAAGACAAAGGATTAGAATAAGTTTTCATGAAAAACGGAAATGGGAACAGAACGACTTTGTGTTCAGCCATGGATCATTTGATGACAAGGACAATTCTGAAATGTGTGCCTCTAGGGGCTTCCAATCGAGTTTGGGTCAGAGTGCACATCCACACAAAGCTGGCATGCTCCACTAGATGGTATCATCTCATGACACTTCTGTTGTCTAAGGCTCATCACTGTCCTGTAGTGAGGAGGGCCGCTTAGCCCCAAAATAACCACACAGATACTGCATTAATTAAATCACTGTCTGGCCCATTAGCTCTAGCTTCTTACTGGCTAACTCTTACATCTGAATTTAACCCATTTCTAGTAATCTGTGTATCACCACATGGCTGTGACTTACCGGCTAAAGTTCTGCCCAGCTCCAGCAGCGGCTCCATGGCTTCGCTCTGACTCTACCCTTCTTTCTCCCAGCATTCAGTTTAGTTTTCCCTGCCTAGCTAAGTTCTGCCCTACTTTAGGTCCAAAGCAGTTTCTTTATTCTTTAACGATAATCACAGCACACAGAGAGAAATCCCACATCACTGTCCAGATTGTCACTGTACTGTGAATGACAGAGTAATTAAAATACATATAAGCAAAATACACATAGACCCGGCCAGCATGATGGTTCAGTGGGCAAAGACACTTGCTGCCAAGTCAGGATGGCCTGAATTCAATCCTCAGGGCCTACATAGTGGTAAGAGAGAAACCAACTCCTCAAAGTTGTCCTCTGACCTCCGTGTGTGCACCATCACACACAGGCATGCTTGCACCACCACTAAGTAAATTTTAAAAAAAAGTCACTTTAATATATAAACCAAGAGGGTGGTGAGAATACACTGTTGAGAGAGAAAGTCAAATTCTAGACAAAGACCTGGGTCTTATCATTTTAAATTATTAGCTGCAGATAAAGACCCTATAAAAATCTAGGAAGAGTTCTTAAAAAAAAAAAAGACAAATTTAAGACAATAAAAGACAAATTAGAATAAACGCCAGATGCTTTCTTTAGAATTGTATATTACAGTCATAATTGCCAGATGAAAGGCTCAACAGTTTTAAGGATGATTCAGGGTTGATTCCCAGGAAATCACCTTCCCGTGCACGAAGGAAAGGGATGTGCGCCGAGCAGAGACCTCTGAAGAAGTGTTGTGTGTTTCCTCCTGGACCTGGAGCATCAGCAAAGCAGAAAGCTCCAGGACGCAGTGGGGAGAGCGATGCCAGCTACCCCGGATAGGCCGTTTCAGTACAGATACCTGTAAGCACTGAACGTCTCTTCTGAAACCCTGACGCTTGGGATGCGGTTGAGAAACAACGATGTTTTGGCTCACCGACGACTCCTCCCAAACGTGAACGAACAGATGGTTCCCAGGATATTAAGCCTTCTCAGAGCAGCCAAAGACGGCATCCCATTTAATTTTATAAAGCTTGCATAACTCTCAAATGAAAACTGAAGGTAAGTATAAAAAGGGAAAACTAAAAATTAATACCACTTGTTATTTTAATCTATAATTCTAGCTAAAATAATAGCCATAGAATCCAGCAGTGTATTGAAAGAATAATATTTCATGACCAAATAAGGCTTGTTCCAGGAATGAAGCAGGGTTCAGCCTTCTTAGACCAATACACGTTAACACAGAAATAAGCCAAAACATATGAGTATCTCGAGGGAAACTAGATGGATTTTTAAAATTTAATAGTCATTTCTTACTTGTTTTAAACTGGAAATAAAAACATACTCCCCTAACCAAACCAGGAATATATATTGTGGATCCAATTTGAATATTTATTTTGGATCAAATTCCAAATTGACTATAAGACATTAGATCGGTGTCCCTCCCTTCCTTCTTCCCCCTTTCTCTCTCTCTCTCTCTTTCTCTCTCTCTCTCTCATTTTTCAAGACAGAGTCTTTCTGTGTAACAGCCCTGGCCTGGCTGTCTTGGAACTCACTTTGTAGACCAGGCTGGCCTCAAGCTCACAGAGATCCTGCCCCTGTCTTCCAAGTGTTGGGATTAAAGGAGTACACCACCACCCAGAGAGATCAGTCTCTTTTAAAGTCAAGCATAAGACACAACTATTAATAGTCACTTTTATTAACATTATGGTCATTCTAAATCATGCAGTCAAATTAAAAGGAATTATACAAATCATGAAACAGAGAGATACAATTAAATGTTTGCAAATTATTACCTTTTACCTACAGAGGTAGCTTTTAAAATAAACAGCTAATTAGGAAAGAAGGCAGGTAATTACAAAGCATAGCCCCCAAATCAACATCCTCTAAGCCATGATTACAGGGGCTGAAAAGATCTTTCTAGAAAGATGCCACAGATGCAGCAAAGCAGTAGGATAGATAACCTTTGGGATTCCAGCTCTTCAGGGTTGTCTGTCAAAAACAACAGATAAGAAGCAAGGTAGAACACTAGAAACTATAGCTAGTACAAAAGGGAGAATGACCGAAAACTAGAAACTGAAAAGGAATTCAAAGCACCCAACAGGCTGTTCACCCTACTTGTCTGCTAGTAGGTGGGTCCAGAGCTCAGTCCTCCAAAAATGGTGTACACTGGAAAGTCAGGACAGGATCCAAGCTCGCTGCTGGAAGGCAAGAGACAGCGGGGTAATTAAAGCCTTAAGGAAGAATGGTTGCCAGCATAGAACGCTAACCAGATAAAGCGTTCTGCATGAGTGGGGTGGGGGATAGAACATTTAAGCCCTGCAGTGGTTTTGAGCTAAGAGTCCCTCACTAAGGGAACTGCCAAAGATACGCTGCAGAAGAAAGGAGAGTAAATTCAGGAGAAGGGGAGGGCTTAAAAACAAGAGAGAGGGCCTGGGACTCTGGCCTCATGGAAGAGCCTCTGCATGGTGATGAGTTCCAAAGCCACAAAGCCCATCCACCACCCCCTAAAGAGACAAACAAAAGCAGAGGAAAATGCGTAAGCTTGTTGATAAATGCAAACGTATGGAATATAAATGAGCAGTTATTATTTTTGTGTGTTTAACATAGCTACATATGAAAATGAAACCTAAGCTGTCCATTGTGGCTGAGTCCCCTCATCCTCTCTGGACTACATGAGAACTTTCCCCCAAACTGATCAACTCTTCCATGTCAAAGGCTTCATGGGATTAAATTCTTTTTGTCTGATATTGATGCAAATAAATATCAGAAAAATAAAGAAGAAAGCATTACATATATATGTATATATATATAAAGCATTATATATATATAATCTAGGGCTAGAGAGAGGTCATGGCACACACATACACACCTGCAAAAATATCTATGTGCATACATGTAAAGTAAGCAAATAAATGTAAAATTTTAATATTTAAATTACATAATTGGACATCATTGCTAATATAATTTTTTAGTTTTTGAAAATTTCATACTTGCATACAACATATTTTGATATCTACCCTCACTCCCAACTCCTCCAGGGCCCTTTACACTCTCTCCAAATTTCACATCTTCTTTACTTAAAAAGTAAATCACTGATGCCCGTTTGTGCTGCCCATATATGTGTATAGGACCATCCACTGGAACATGGTTAGCCTACCAGGGCCAAACCCTTAAAGAAACCTGACTCATGCCTCTAGAAACCATCAGCTCTTGGATACTTAGGTGTTCTTAAATGAACGCTAAAAAAAAAAAAAAAAAAAAAAAACCTCATGGCATAAAAAGAAAATCAAAATACTAAATATCAATATCAGAACTGATATCAATAAAAATAGTACATACAGAAAACATATTTTGATGTTGAGGTTGAGATTATAGCTATAATGTTATCAACCAAAATAACTTTATCTATAATAGCATGTTTATTCATCTAAAATATGTGAAATCCCCAATCTTTTTAAATAAAATAAGAAGGTTTTACTTATTGGCAATTTTGATTTCTTTTAGTGATAAAATAAAATATTTTATATATATATAATATATATATATATAAAATTGGTATATATTCATAGCGTTGGTAAATAGTGTTGAATTACATAATGACAATTTCTTTTTTAAGATTTATTTTTGCTTTTAGTCATGTGCAAATGTGTGTCTGTGTGTGAGTGTGTGCACATAAGTGCAGGTGCCCTAGGAGCCCAGAGGTATCAGAGCCCCCAGAGTGGGAGTTACAGGCAGTTGTGAGCTACCCAACATAGTCGCTTGAAATATATGTTGAGAAATAAATTATTCAGATCTATTTGGTTTGCGCGCTCTCTCTCTCCTTTTAAATACTTCCTTTTCTCCATATATTTGGTGTTTTAGCTATGATGTGACAACAGGATGGCTCTTTTTCTGATCTTGTGTGTTTCGTATTTTAATTGACTCTATCTGAACGGCTGTTTCTTTACTTAGATTTGAGAAACTGACGGGGTTTTGTTTGTTTGTTTGCTTGCTTGTTGATTTTGATTTTTCAAGAAAGGGTTTCTTTGGCAGCCTTGACTGTCCGAGAACTACCTCTGTAGACGAGGCTAGCCTCCTCAAACTCAGAGATCTGCCTGCCTCTGCCTCCCTTCCACGTGCTGGAAAGAAAGGCGTGCACCACTACCCAGAATCTGCTGTGATTTTATTGAATTTTTTCTCACTGCTTTTAGCACAAAATTCTCCCTTCTCTGTGCCCATGATTTTTTTAGAGCTAGTCTTTTCGTAGTATCCCAGAGATTCCATGTTTCATCCATACTTTCTTACTGATTTATCTTTGTATTAGCTGAAGGTTCTAACGTGTCTACTTTATCTTCAAGTCCTGATACTCTGTCCTTTCCTTTATTCTAAGAGTGACAACTTTCACTGGCTTTTTTGCTTATTTGTTTTTCATGACAGGGTTTCTCTGTGTAGCCCTGGATGTCCTCTGTAGATCAGGCTGACCTCGAACTCACACAAATCCGCCTGCCTCCGTCTCCTGAGTGCTAGGATAAAAGGCGTGAGCCACCACTGCCGAACTCCACTGATTTTATTTTTTAAGTTGGGCTTATTAAAGGTCTCATTTTCAGTATTTCAGTTTGATCTTTTTCAGTAATTCTGTTTATTAAATTTCATATTCATATCCTGTATCGACTTCTCTTTCTTCATCCAGTTGTTTATGTTCTTTTAATATATTCAGGGACTTAATTCATGTTCTTGATTTCTTTGATCATACTTAAAAATATTCTTTTGAATTCCTTTTTAAGATTTCATAAAATTCATTATTGTATGAAATATTGAAAATTTTTTGGAGGCCATTACTGCGGGATTAGTAATTTTTGGAGAAGTCACGTTGCCTCGGTCTTTCATGATTCTAGTGTTTTTTCTCTGGGACTTGCACAACTTGGATTAACTTGTTGTTTGGAGTTCCTTTCTTAATCACACACATTTATTTAGTGGAAATGTTTGCAATGCTCAAATAAGACTAAGTCATAATAGGATTAAGATGTTCTTTCTCTCTGATAGATCAGGGGTGTAGTTCAATAGTTAGACTTTCAAGCCACAGGCTCAGAGCAACAAGTTCAGCCTTCAGGGCTACTCAGAGAGCAGAGTGCTGTCTGGAGGAACAACCAAGGCCAGCTATGAGAACACCGTGGTCATCACTTAAAAAACAGCCACCCCTTCAACTTTAGGAAGTAGAAGAGCCCAAATAGTACTGCGTGCACGAAGATATATTAGTTATTGAGAACACAAATAATAAGGAAATATGCAAAGTAAGACTAGAAATAATTATTAGGATAACAGAGAAAGGGGGGAGGAAAAACACAGGGAGGAACAAGGGATACATGGGGAGGAGATGACACGACTCTGAAGTCAGAGTGGAAAGAGGAAAAGTAAAGAGATGCAACCAGTCAGCCTCAAATAGCCCCAGCTCTCAGGAGGCTGGGTGCAGAGACCACCACCCCTCAACTCCAGACCAGCCTGCGCTCTTGGGGAAAGCCTATCCAAAGAGCAGGAAAGGGAGGGATGAGAAGAGAGCCAACAATGCTGGCCCACTAAAATGATGTTAGACATCAGACAAGGGACGGATACAAGTAAAGAAACAGGAACTGGAGGGCTGGAGAGATGGCTCAGAGGTTAAGAGCATTACCTGCTCTTCCAAAGGTCCTGAGTTCAATTCCCAGCAACCACATGGTGGCTCACAACCATCTGTAATGGGGTCTGGTGCCCTCTTCTGGCCAGCAGGCATACACACAGACAGAATATTATATACATAAGAAAGGAAGAAAGGAAGAAAGGAAGAAAGGAAGAAAGGAAGGAAGAAAGAGAGAAAGAAAGAAAGAGAGAAAGAGAGAAAGAGAGAAAGAAAGAAAGAAACTGGGTGGCAATGCAGAGTCTAGATGCTGCCCCTTGCCTGGGTGCTGGTTCCAGGCTCATTTCTAGATGTTTTATCCACAGGCCTCTAGGGTACCAGTCTCACCCCTGTGTCACAGCCTCCAGGATGCCAGTCTCACCCCTGTGTGGTCTTTCGTGTGTTCAGTAGCAGATGCTGGTCTTGTCTCTGAATGCATGTATCACATTGTGAATGCTGGTTACATCCCTGGGTGGTCCTTCCTAAGACCAGGGCACATGTTCAGAACTGTGTCTGCCTTGAGATACGAGGGAATGAGTCAGTCTGTTTAGACATCAGTGTTTCGTTCAGGGATAATGTTTTAAATTGTCAGAACAATTGTGCATTTGGTATTTAAATGGTTACAGGCTTTTTAAGTTTGGGAAGTATGAGAAAATATGACAGTTAGAGCTGTGATTCCATGTCACAATGTGCAACTAAACACGTGACTTGCCAGACCCAAGCTGACAGATACTGGAGACGTCTGAGTTTCTCAACGACACTAAAACTCTCACCTAAGGCTTGTTGCATTGAGCAGCGCTTTCCTGGCATCTGGAAGGTTCTATCTGTTAGAGTCACCTGAAGTGTTGAAAAGAAAATCAATTGTATTAAGATCATAAAAACTGGGGGCTGGAGAGATGGCTAAGCAGTTAAGAGCACTGACTGCTCTTCCAGAGGTCCTGAGTTCAATTCCCAGCAACCACATAGAGGCTCACGACCACCTATAATGAGTTTTGGCGCCCTCTTCTGGCCTACCAGCAGGATAGTATATAAATAAATAAATCTTTTTTAAAAATCATAAAAACCATTTTAATGACTGGAAGAATTTAATTAACTGAGCTGGGAGTGGAATGACTGTTCAGAAGGATATTTCAGTTCATCTTGTATTAATTTAACTTGAATCAGAGGAAAAGTTACAATTTTTGCTTGTACTTCACTGATTTTATGACTACATGTGCAATGAACTTAAAAGATAAAGAAAAAGCCCAGTTTTCTATCCATACTCTTAGCAAACCAAAAACTAACGTTAGCATCTTTAAGATGGGAGCTGGGGTGGTGGTTCTGTTATAAAGTACCAGCTGTGCAGATGTGAAGACCTGGACTGAACCCCCAGCCGGTCATAGTGCCACAGGCCTTTAACTCCAGCACTAGGGACCTGTAGACAAGAGGATACCTGTGATCTGCTTGTCAAAAATAATGGAAAGTGAATGTCAGCCCTTGTCCGCTATCTACATACACACACCTGTGCATACACATGTATGCATGCACATATACACACATACAACACAGGAACACACACATACAAATACACACAAGCACAGAAACCACACACGCACAAATGCATAACCACATTTCGCACCCAAACCCTCCCTTGGAATAATAAACTTCATGAATATCCTGAAGCTGCACTTGGAATGTAAAAGTTTGAGTTCCTTGTAAGTAAAAGCATAGGTCTCTGATGGGGCTGAGAGGTGCAGTGATCTATGGGTACAAAGATAAGAACTTAGGGGGTAGAGTAATACAATGACCATTTAGGGTTTCTATTGCTGTGATAAAACATCACGACGAGGAGCTGGGCATGGTGGTATACACTTTTCATCCCAGCACTCGGGAGGCAGAGGCAGGCAGATCTCTGTGAGTTCAAGATCAGCTTGGTCTACATAGTGAGTTCTAGAATAGCCAGGACTATAGAGAGACCTAATCTCAAAAACAAACAAATGAACAAAACCCCAAAAATAAACAACATATGACCGAAAGCAACTTGGGGAAAAAAATGGTTTATTTCATCTCATACTTGCACAACACAGTCCATCATCAAAGAAAGTCAGGGCAGGAACTGAAGCAGAAGCCATGGAGAAACACTGCTTACTGGCTTGCTCAGTCTGCTCTCTTATACAATCAGTATCACTTGTCAGGCATGGCACCCCCACAGTAGGCTGTGGCTGCCAATATAAATCATTAAGAAAACGCACTACAGGCTTGCTCACAAGCCAATAGCATGGGGACATTTTCTCAACTGAGGTTTCCCTCCTCAAATGACTCTAGCTTGTGTCAAGTTGACAAACAAACAAACAAACAAACAAATAAATAAATAAAGCAAAACAACAACAAAACCAAAACAAACCTCTCTGTGTGCTAAGGTATAGAGCCATCTACTGAAGCACTGGCAATCTCCCAGGGGCCTCACCCCTGAGAAAAACTGATTTGTTAAGCACTCAGGAGGCAGGGACAGGCAGATCTCTGTGAGTTCGAGGTCAGCCTGGTCTACAGAGTTCCAGGACAGGCCCCAAAGCTACAGAGAAACCCTGTCTCAACAAAAACAAAAGCCAAAGCAAAACAAACAAACAAAAAACACAACTGCTTCTCTGAATCCCAGAAGCCATTAATTACCAATAGATCATCAGATAAGGATGGAATTTCATGAGCCCCTTGCCTAACCATTTTATCTGGCTTAATGTTTTACAGTTATTGTACACACAGGCAAACTGGTTTCTGTTCATGTGTACAATGTTTCTGTCATGTCTTATCATGCCCTCTTTTTCGTGATGGTCCCTGAACCATGAGAGAAAGGGGTTTCATATAGATTCCCCATTTATGCATGAACACTCTCAAATATCTCATTTTTTTGTATATTAACCAGTTATGAGTCTATTAGTTATCATCTACTGTAAAAAGAAGCTTCTCTGATGAGGGCTGAGAGGTACACTAATATATGAATACAAAAATAAGAACTTAGGGCAATGGTTCTTATCATATGGGTCGCATATCAGATCTTTACATTATGATTCATATCAGTAGCAAAGCTTACAATTATGAAGCAACAACAAAATAATTTTCTGGTTGTGGTTCATCATAATATGAGGAACTATATTAAAGGGTCACATCACTAGGAAGGTTGAGAACCCCTGATTTAGGGGGTAGAGTAATACTATGTCTATTTGGCAGAATAATTGTGCTAGATTCTCCCCTAGGGCTTATGACCTAGCCAGACATGGATTTTGGGCCCAGTTAACAGTGCTAGACATAAGCTCCACCTTGTGGAATGGGCTTTAAATCAGAAGGTTGTTGGTTACTCCCATAACATCTGTGCCACTATTGCACCAGTGGGCACACCTTGCCAAGCCAGTCACTGTTGTAGTTCATGGGGTTCACAGCATGGTAACACTTTTCATGACTTTTCTCTCCCAAGTTGCATGCATAGAACGTTGCAGAACTGTAAAAGGTATCCAGTAGGGATAAAGCTACCAGGTCTGTACCAGACTGATTCCTCCATGTCCTGACCCAATTATGTGGTATCTTCAGCAACAAGGATTGAACGTCAAGTTCTGAAGGGTAACAAAGATCCATGGTAGTAGCCAGTAACTTTTAAATCCAGTTATTACATTGTAGATATAATTTAAACACTAAAATAAATCTTTTTTTAAGACTATAAAGAAAAATGAACTAATGACAAGTTTGGGAAAATGGACGGATCTGGAAATCATTATGTTTAGTGAAATATGTCAGACTCAAAGCCAAACATTGTGTGTTTTCCCTCAGATGCAGAATCTAAATTGAAATTTTATATGCATGTGTATAAGTGTGCTTGTTTATATTTGGTGATACTGATTTTATTTGACTCTAGGAATTTAAACCTTCCTGCTCGATTTCTTCAGTGGCCTTCTGTTTACTCAAAAGGATGCTATTTGTTGTCAGTTTTTGTGGTTCTATTTTTTCTGTTGCATCTGATTTTAAATTTTGTTCTACTGTGGCTTAATAAGAAACAAGGGCTCATTTTAAGTTTTAAAAATGTGTTAAGACTTGCTTTGTGGCCTATAATGTGATCAACTTTAGAGAAAGCTCCATGTGCCAATGTGAAGAATTTCTATTCCCTAACTGTTGTATGGGACATTCTGTAGACATGTTAGAGCCTATTGGTCTCTGGTAAGTTCACTCTAAAGTGTCTTTGTGAAGATTTAGTTTGGATGACTTACAGTAATGGGGTACTAACTTTTCTCACCATTGCTGTGTCAAAGCTCCCCTGATCTTTCCTGCTCATTGTATGTATTTGGTGAAACTGAAAACTCTAACATCCTTTGCATAAATTTTCACCCTTGATTTACTTCCTGAAGACTAGCTCCTAACATGGCCTTTACATCTTCTGTAGTTAGGGGTTCAAGTCTACTTTATCAGAAATGAAGAGGCCTACTTGTTTAAGGCTTTTGATTCCCTTTCAGGGGGGGCTGCTGAAGGTAGAGCTGGGTTCAGTTTGGCTTCTTTTCCTTGCCCCACCCACCTTTTTCTCTATAATTTCCAAGAATCTTGCCTTTGTCTTTGTGGTCCCTGAGGATCTTCCTTCATCTCTTTGGAAAAATCCAATTTTTTTCTTATTCTGACTCATTTCTTATTCTTCACTTTTGTCTAACCTTACTGAGACAGTTTCTAGTCTGACACGGAATCCAGAAGTCAATGTTCAGTTATTATCCTGAGTTACTGTACCACCAAGACATGGATGGGTGAAATTTAAATGTATAATACTCTTGAATAAAGGCATGAAAGGAATGACATAGTGTATAATTAACTTGCCTAACATTCAGTGACAAGCAAAATTAGAGATATGGTTTTTTAAAAGTGGCTGCTAGGGGTGCTAGGGAGGAGGAGAAAAGAAATGGAGTTGTCAGAGGAAATGGGGGATTCTTGGGGCAAAGAAACTTCTGTAGAACTGTAGCATTAACAGCATGACATCACACAATCGTGAGAACTCAGAGTTTTGCTGGGCAGATAGTTTGTAGATTAAATTATAAAAATATAAACATTTAAAAACATCAAATCATTGATTAGCAGAACTCTACCTCCTCAGAAGCGAGTCAGGGCTGTGCTAGCACAGAGTTGGCTTTGTGGCTCGGTGCCAGATTCTCCATGATCTCAGCACTAGGCAGAAACACAGGCCCATATCCCAGACCAGAGTTTGCAGAAGAAGCCTTCATATCTTCCACAGAATCAGGAAGAGATACATGCCTTGGCAAAGAACACTTGAGTTTGGGTTTGCAACCTCATCAACCCTAGAGTGAGCCAGAGCTCACCTTCCACCCACTACCAAATATGACTACTCAAATTTATGAAGAGTGGGAAGCAGGTATAACTCAGGTTATGATTGATCTGGGATCTAGCCTAGTATCCTTGCCACCCTATCCTGACCATTGGTTTAGCATCTCTAACACCTGCCCCAGCTGGTCAGAGTCCTACACAGCCATCAGACTGACTTATGTTTCTGACTGCATCACAGCCGGCCTGAGCTTGGGCCTCCCTGTCCTGACACCGTGTAAGTCCTTGTATCTGTAATACCAAACTGTAACCCAGCTTCACACTAGTCCTGTTGACTAAGGGACTGCCTTCACCCACTCTACTCCAACCTCAGGACACAACGCATAGAAACTCTACTCATAAAGGGTAAGGCAGGGTAATAACAGGCATAGTCAGTTCCTTGAAACTCAATGTCAGGTACATAAAACCTAACACTGGGTCTTAACAGCCACCTCCCCTAGGCCAGTGTCCATGGACAGAATCTCTGGGGCAGTCCTGAGGCCTTATAGAAAAGTGTCCACTGGACTTTGAGTTCAGAAAGTATCATCTTGGGTTGACTGCAGTGGGCTGGGGCCGTAAGTCCACTTCAGCTATAGGGAGCCCACAGCAATGTGGGCACTGGTCCTGTACCAATGCTGTGTTGACAGTAGGACCCATGCCATTGCAATGCTTGGCTCACAGTGGCTCTGCCTTAATCAAACAGTACACCGTAGAGCCTGACTACAGGAAATGACCCTGACGACATACCGGGGTCACCCTATCTGAGGGAGACACAGTCAGGTGTAAGCACTCATTCACAGTTTGTGCTAAACAACACACCAGCTGAGGGTTTAGGAAAAAAAAAATCTGGGTTTGGGTCGCCCTCTAGTGTTAACATGGTGACAACACACAAAAGCAGACTCAGGACAAACCCAGTTTTAGGGTGACAGCTAGTGCTGAAATGGTGGGAGTGTTATTGTCAGGGCAAACAATCACCCAGCTTGGAATTCCCAGGGAAATAAGCACAAGGCTGCAATAAATACTTAACCCTTCATGCATGGATGACATTACACACCGAGAAGCACCAAGAACTTCCACTAACGAGAGATAACTAAGAATTAGGAAAGGAGCTGGAGAGAGGGGGAGAGAAAGGAACAGAGGCGGTAGAAGAGAAAACAGATACAATCAATGCCTGATTCATATATGGAAAGGCCAATGAATCCCATTTATGTGTACTACAAATATGTGTTAATTAAAATTCTTTCAGGGTTATCAGGGAGGGTGTGGTGAAAAGACATTTTTAAGAGTCAAGATGAGGCAGAGAAACCAGTCATGAATAAGGTGTAAGGTGTGGGATTTAGAGCAGCTACACAATGGTTTATTGAAAAATGTCCCCCATGGGCTCCACTTTTTGAGCACATGGTCTCCAGCTGGTGGCGCTATTTAAGTAGGTTTAGAGGCGTGAATTGCTGCAAGGAGACCACGGAGGGGAAGAGCAGGCTCTGTGGGGATAGAGCTCCACCCTACTTCCAGTTTGCTCTCTCTGCTTCCTGTTTACATTTGAAGATGTGCACACAGTTTCCAGCTCTTGCCATCATGCCTGCCATTTGCTACCACATCATCTGCCATGATAGAGTCTTAACCCTCTGGAACTGTGAGTACAATAAAGCCTTCCATCTGCAAGTTTCCTTATTTATGGTATTTTATCACAGAAAATGAAAAGGTAACTAATAAGGACTGTAAAGAAAGCCAAATGACAAATTTTAACATACAACAACAATAACGAAAAACACCCTCGATATTCTAAAAGAGAGACATAGTAAAAAAAAAAAAAAAAGCAATGGGAGTTTTTTCTTTTTTTACTTAAACAAAAATCTTTGAACTGGAAATACACTAAGTAAAATAACAAAGACATTGAAAAAAAGCAATAGCAAATATATCAAAGAAAAAATGAGGTTGACTACAGACTTACTACATAAAAGAGTGAAGAAGAATGAAGACATTGTGGGAATATTGGGACCATATTAAAAGCAAAAGAAAAATCTGGATTATTTGGGTTCAAAGTTCTGAATGTCAAAAAATATATATTCAAAGATATAATGACAGAAAAATACCCAGACTAAGGAAAATACAATATTCAAATATAGTAAGTTTAGTGATCTTAGCCTACCCCAAAGATATTATAACCAGCTTTCAAAGGTCAAAGACACAGAGATAATTCCAAAGGTACCAAGAGAAAAAAAGACTGAAGAATCCTCAGCCTGATGTTGACAGAGGTTTCTGTCCTGCCTGGTCCTGCAGTCATTCAGTCCCAAAGAATCACACAAAAGCCTATATTAATTATAAACTAGTTGGCCTATTAGCTCAGGTTTTCTTACTAACTCTTACATCGTACATTAACCCATTATTCTTGTCTATGTTAGCCACATGATATGGTACCTTTTATCAGTGAGGCATTTCCATCTTGCTTCCTCTTGATCTGGGTGACGACTGCAGACTGAGCCTTTTCTCTTCTCAGAATTCTCTTATTCCGATCATTCCACCTATATTTTCTGCCTGGCTACTGGCCAATCAGCATTTTATTAAACAAATACAAGAGTCAAGAGTCAAATGTTTAAAGAGTGTAAGGCCATTGCCCCACAGCACTTCCCTCCCCTCTTTTTTTTTTTTTTTTACAAAACAAGAACTCTGGACCAGTAGATCCATCCTAGCAGAAGGAGGGAGAAGATGAACAAGAAAGTCAGGACTGTGAGGGGTTGGTCCACCCACTGAGACAGCATGCCTGATCTAATGGGAGCTCACCAAATCCAGTTGGACCTGGACTGAACAAGCGTGTGATCAAACCGGACTCTCTGAATGTGGCTGCCAATGGGGGCGGACTGAGAAGCCATTGATAATAGTACTAGGACCTGTTTCTACTGCATGTGCTGGCTGTTTGGGACCCTAGTCTATTTGGATGCACACCTTCCTAGGCGTGGATAGAGTAGGGAGGGCCTTGGACTTCCCACAGGGCAGGGTACAATGCCCTCTTTTAAGGAGGGAGAGGGAGGAAGGAGGGTGAGTGGGGGGGGACAAAAAGGAAATGGGAGGAGGGGAGGAAGTGTAAATTTTTGAATGGATAAATAAATAAATAAATACAAGAACTCTGAATCTAATCTCCTTTGTTTAGCTTTTTTCCAGACCATTATCCATAACAACTTGTAACCAATACTCTAAACAAAGACAAATATCCATCATATATTTTGGGGGGATGTAGGTACAGTTTTCTAGGCTACTTCCTGCTGATTGGGGGTGCTAATAATCATATGGGAACCTAAAGAAAATTTAGAATTATGGTCAAATCTTGGCAGAAATATTCTGTGAGGCTTGATCATCTCATCCAGCAGTCTTGAGGCTGTTCTGGATGTAGAACTCAGACATCTGGGCCATTCACTCCTATTGGAGATTTCTCAGGGGGTCTTCCTTGCTCAAACCTGATTTTTCTTAACCCAGAATGAATCAACAGCCTCTAATTTCCTGTGGAAACAAAGTAAAACCTTTTCTCCAAAGTAACATATCTTTTGATCTTTTTGCTGAGTCAGTGAGAACTATGTTCTCAGGAGAGTTAAGTAAGGATTCATCAGAGGTATGGAACCTTAGTAACTGCTGAGTCCCTTGGTGGGACAGGATCCTTATGAAATAGGAGGCATTTGGGGAGATCTGAGTGATCTCAGCTTTTATATGGATCAAATTCATAAGGTGCTAAGGACTTGGGATAAGATGAGAGAAGAGGAAACAGATATTGGGTCTTACACGAGTCACCTGAAGGAAGATGTGGCTGGATTCATGTCAAGCTGGAGTTCCTATAGAAAATACTGGTAGAATGCCAACTTCTGTACTTCTAGCTTTTCGGACAGCCTTAAAGTCTGACCTTTAGTTCACCAAAGAGCTAAAATAAATGGAGACAGGGAAGTACAGGCTGTTCTCACAATACCTCCTATAGAAGAAGGAGGTGCCCAGTGTGAGAGCCACCCAAGCTGCTCCTCTGATGGGGTGGTCAAGGTTGCCTCCAAATGAGGGTCATACATGATGACTGGAGGCCTCATGTTGAGATATGGATTTATTGGATTTTTTATACCCCATCTTGTTCAATCTGCCCATCCTCTGTATAACTTGATAAAATGTATTATATGGAATTGTGATAGAAACACCCAAGGGGCATTTGAGAAGGTCGAGATCTTTGAAAGACAGATTAAACAGCTGTGTGGCCATTATCCCAGTATCTCTTCCTGTTAGAGTCACCAGAAGTTTGGAAGGCCATATCTGGGTGCCATGGCAGAAGCAACCTGAGCAAATGGTTCTGCTCCCAGCATTCCTTAGTTATCTGTAGTTCTTTGTGTAGGTTTGGGAGCTCATGACTTCCCCACCCTTCCTCTTCTTTGGCATGTCTATTGTCGCCCTTGTTCAGCTTATGTTTGGGGGTCATGCTGGTGAGACTTTGTAGGTGTGGCTTCTGACATTACTAGAAGACAGTCTTACAGCAAATTCCCTGATCCTCCGACTCCTACAGTCTCACACACACCCTGCCTTCTGCAATAATCCTAGAGAATTAGGTGCAGGAGTTGCTTTGTAGATGTATTTGTTGGAACTGGGCTCCACATTTATGAATTTTGATTGGTTGTGGTTTTCTGTAATGGTCTCCATCTGCTGCATTCCCAAGTTTCCTTGATAAGAGATGAGTGTCAAACTTATCTGCATGTATAAGAACAAACGCTTAGAATGTAGTTAAAGATTATACACTGGTTTAGTGAAGGGGTGTTCGGAGGTTCTCCTTCAAGGTCCATGATTTCACCAGCTCTAGTTAGGTGCCTAGACTTTCAGTACCAGACATGGTTTCCCACTTGTTGAGCGGTCTCCTCTTGTTTGGAAGCTTGCGTGGGGCCTTCCATACCCTGAGAGCTAGGCATGAAGAAGAAGCATTCAGATCAGTTCCAGCTCAGGGTCCTCTGGACTTGTGCCTGAAGTACAAGTGTCTTCAGCAGTAGGGGCTTTCCTTCCACCTCTAGAGGGCAACCTGGGGCAATAACAAGAGCCTATACTGTTTGGGGAGTCCCTTGGATAACCTTGACCAACAATTCAAAAGAGGGTTCCTCATGCCTAGTGGTGGTGGTGGTGGTGATGGTGGTGTGTGTGTGTGTGTGTTATGTTGTTGTTAGATGATCTTTGACTCTTGGAGGGAACATTGTCAGCCCGTGTGTGTGTGTGTGTGTGTGTGTGTATGTTGTTGTTGTTGTTGTTGTTATTGTTGTTGTTGTTGTTGTTGTTAGATGATCTTTGACTCTTGAAGGGAATATTGTCAGCCCAGACGGGAAATTTTCAGTCAAACACACATGTATTATGGGATATGTTTTTAAGGCAGATAGTTAATAGTTTGACTCCTTAGGACTTTTTCAGACATTTATACTATTATTTTATCCTCTCCCCTTCTTCTTCTGTACTTATCCCCTCCCTTCCCTAATTAGAGCTCTCCCATTTCCCCATTTCCTGGACCAGATCATTTGTACCCTGCTATTCTCCTCCCACACAACTTCCAACTCCAGCAAAGGTCCCTTTTTATGTTCCTGGTTTCTGTGGTTATTCCAGGATATCTACCCACATCTGGAGATTTGGAGTGAGGAATCTTTAATGGGGGAGAAGATGCAACATTTATCTTTCTGGGTCTGGGTCACCTCACTCAATATTATCCCCCCCCATGATCTTTCCTAAATATAATCTTTCGCTCAGTATAATCCCTTTACCTACAAAGTCCATGATTTTGTTTTTCTTTGCAGTTGAACAGTATTTCACAGTTGTGTATGGACCACATTTTTATTATCCATTTGTTGGTTGAAAGACATCAATTTCCATTTTTAGCTATTGTAACTAGAGCAGCAATGAATAAGGCTGATCAAGTGTCTGTGGAGTAGGGTATCAGCCCTTTGGCCACGTGTCAAAGATGGGTATGCCTGAGTCATATGGCATGTTTGTTTTCAGCTTTTTAGAATTCCCCACACTAGGTTCGAGAGTGGCTGCACAAGTCTATACTCTCACCAATGGTGAATGAGGGTTCCCTTTTTCCTTACCCACTCCAGCATTTACTGTCAACTGTTCTGTTGATCTTAGCCGTTCTGACTAGGATAAAATCTCAGAGTCTGCAGCTCCCTAATTGCTAGGGATGATGGACAATTTGAGATATTTCTTAGCCAATGTTTTCTTCTTTAAAGAACTCTCAAGTCTCAGGCCCATTTTTCAAGAGGGTCATTTGTTTTATTTTGTTTTGCTGTTGTTTTTGAGTTTTTGTTTTTGAGTCCTTTATATATTCTGGAATTAATCCTCTGTCAGATGTACAGTTGGCAAAGACTCTCTCCCATTCCATGGCTTCCTCTTCACCTGGGTGTTTGGTTTTTTTTAGTTTTAACAAGTCCCACTTATCAGCTGCTGGCCTTATCTTTTCCCTTTCTGAGGCTCCTTTACTCTGTGTCTGTGTCTTTTGTTTCTGGCCCCACCACACCTGGGTACTGCTAGGAAAGAAGCCTTTTGTACATTGTAAAGATTTGTCTCTCTAATTGCTTTAATAAAAAGCTGACTGGCCGGTAGTCAGGCAAGAAGTATAGGCAGGACAACCGAACTAAGGATGCTGGGATGAGGAAGGGTGGAGTCAGAGGAGACATCAGCCGGCATAGAGGAAACAGAACATGTAGAAATGTAACAAGCCATGAGCCATGTGGCAGAGGGTAGATAAGAAATATGGGTAACTTTAAAGTGTCAGAGTTAGCTAGTAACAAGCTTGAGCTTCTGAATATAATGAAGATTGAAATGACTCCCAATTTTAAAGGCTTCTGAAATGCTTTTGCTACAGCAGCTAATAATAAAATGTATATAATTAATGAAAAAAACATGAACTTAATGTCTGATCTATTAAACTATTTTAGTTTTTATAAAGGTGCATTATAAAAGAATTAGGGAAATGTGGGTTCCATTTTCTCCACTGGTTTATTTATGGTTTGAAGTTTATTTTGGTACTAAAAAGAACTTCAGTTAAAAAAAAATGTTATTTCTTAAGTTTCAAAAGCTTCGCAAAGACAGTTTCCAGTTTATTATGAACTATTAAAAGCACATAAGATTTGAGTTAGTGATCAATCACCTTAGAAGTGAATGTCTTTAATATGCTAGAACTGTTTTTGTAACCATGCTAAATATAAGTGTAATTTGTTTATAGAGACAAAATCAGATAGAGTGGCCGATTTATATTTCCCATTATATAATTTTCTATATATGTTGTCGATGTGTTAAAATTAAGCCTAAAGCAGGATAATCAGAACAATCTTGAAAGTAAGCTTAAATTTGTTAATCTGAAATAACATTTAGAATCAGTATTTTAGCTGTCAAAAAACTGTAAAAATAAGACCTGGTTATGGAAAATTGAACATTTGAATAAAATGACCGGTTACATTTAAAATACATACATTTTATAGGAGTAATTGGTTGGTATACTTTAGTTTCAGGACATTCCCAGGCTTGAATAGTACCTTTTCCTTGGATGGGACACAGACCCATCAGAGTAAGTAGCATGCTTTCCCTCAATGCAGGGAAAGGATGCATGGGGAAATAAGACTTGCCAGAGTCTGTTGCTCCTGTTCCCAGTTGTGCAGGCTGGACCAGTGAAACCTCCTCCTTCTCTACAGGGAAGATGAATTGCTCCTTGTGTCTCACATGACAGGGGGATGGACTCTCTTGCCCAGCAGCGGAGGGTCTTGGAGTCTGTACCCACATTCTAAACAACTCCAGCAATGGAGAGGTAATAACTATTCCTCTGCACTCAGTGTCTCCCCAACTGACATACAATGATACTATAAACCGAGGAGCCTACTGACTGGATGGGACCTGCAGGCTCCTTCAATTGGCCATGCCTTTCTCCTGGTCTTCACTCTTCCTCCTCTTAGCAAAGCTAATCTACAAGGGAGTCCCACTTAAAGAAGCTCTGCCATATCACCATTTACCACAGCAGGCTGAACTACGGGCGCTCAGACATACATCCATACACTGAGTTGCAGGTGTCATCCTATGGATACATCACAACTGGGTTTGAAAAAAACAAAACAAAACAAAACAAAAGCAGCACCACCAAAGGAAAAACAGAACCGAACTTAAAAAGCCCACCCAGTCCAGCCCCTTCAAGTCATCCCCCAGAGATGACTGTAGACGCAATAGCCTTGCCCCAACACACCCGGAAGTCAGTTGGTCAATGCAGGTTGAAGGAACTCCACAGCCCTGCTCCCACTGCAAACCTGAGAGCCAGTGTGTCTACACACAGCAGAAGCTTAAGGAATGCAACAGCAGGCATCTGGAGATGGGGATTACCGTGCTGGCTTCTTCCTTTTGGGCTCATGGTACTACAGACTGCTTCAGTGCTTTCCACTGTGCCAGCCAACGTGGCTCCCCAGGACTGGAGCCTGACATAAAAGCTTGTGTTGGCCCTGCTGTTTTTGAGAATAACAAATATGCTGGGGGCGAGATTGCTTTCTTTAATGATTTATGCCTGGTTACGCTCCCAGATAGAAGCTTGCCTTTGTTGATGGTATGAAAGTTCTCTCGGAAATGAAATAATGTCATATAACTCTGCTCCAAAGGAAGTGGTGGTGTATCTGAGATAATATATGTGTCCTGGAGAGAGGATAACCCCTGTGGCACTCATAGAGGACATCCAAATGTGGTAGACACCCTAAGAGCACAACGAGCTCAGGATCGCTTATATGCCTAGATATATGGGATTTTCTGAAAAATGTAAAATTTGTTCTTCTCCCTTGAGAAGGGACTACCACCAATATCTGCCTAGAAGCAAGTAGTGTTGCAAAGGCAAAAATGTCTTAACTAGAAACATACAAATTTCAACTTCTGCAAAACTTACTCGGTTTGGGAAAATGATCCTTTGGGGTAAAGATAAAAAGTCTAACCTAAAATGGTCACCAGATTCAGACAATGCTTATCCCAATACAAACCATGAGTTCTTTCTGGTTGAGGCTAGACCTCTTTAGGCAATAACTAGAGGCCACTGCTGTGAGCTAATTAAAGAAGTGCTATGTTCCCTTGATTATCTAAATGTGAGGATAGGTCATTGATAAGGAGTCCTGCCTGCACCAAGCGAAAAGGCCTAACTTTTTTGCCTTTGCAACACTACTTGCTTCTAGGCAGATATTGGTGGTAGTTCCTTCTCAAGGGAGAAGAACACCTACTTCCTTTCCACTCTTTTTAGGGATTCTGTGCTGGTTGTTGATATTGAACAACTGAAATAAATAACCTATCAAGAAGGGTGGTCTCAAACGCAATTAGTGCTCACGCAGATTTTTTTTTAATCAGCTATGGTAACTTCTAGAGATCATTCTATAAATATTAACTTTGACACATGTATGTAGGTGATAGTTAAAAGAAAAAGAAAGTACACAAATCTGCCTGTGTGCTGAGGTGAGGCCTCAACTCTCGTCAGCGAGAAATTCTCAGGACCTGCAGATGAAGGATAAAACGATGATCTTTTTCATGAGGTTTTTAAGCAACTGGAACAATAGTTTCATTTTTTCCCAGTTTTTTTTTTACTCTTCTCTCCTCCTGCCAGCGTATATGTGTGTGTGTGTGTGTGTGTGTGTGTGTGTACATGTATGTGTGCCATTGCACACACATGTGGGAGTGCCCCCTAGTGTCCACAGATACTGGAAGAGGCCATTGGGTTTCCTGGAGCTAGAGTTAAATGCAGTTGTGAGCATCCTATAACCGAGAACCCACCTCACGTCCTATGGAAGAGCAGCAAGTGATCTTAACAAGTGAGCCATCTCTCCAGTTCAATTCTTTATACAGTTTTTTTTAAATGTTGCTTTGAAGGCAGGAAGCTCAGATTTCTGGCAGTTTGAGTCACTAGGACCATATATGGTTGAGAAGAAAATGGAATATGAGCAAGACCGTCAAGGCTACACTAACCATCATTAGTACCTTCAAAGCCTTTTTATTAAGTAAAACATCCACTAAGAAGCCTGTGTAAATCTCCATCCCATGATTCTATTGACCAAGATGAGGCTCTTCTTATCCTAGAGAAAATACTTTATAGAGAGACCCAGCAAATCATGAAACAAAAGGTTCAGTTAGACCTGCCTGTCAAGATATACCTATTGAGTACAATAGTGGCATGGTTATTATGAGGTCAACCAATCGCTTTCTCCTTGGATTTGAAGCCTTCTCTGCAATAGGAAATTCATGCCTCCTAAAACTTGGTCAAGAACCCATGACTGGTATGATTATAGGCCTTAGAGGAGAAGCTACTAGTATGGCCTTGCTAAATGAACAGAGTATCAAATTATCCTCTAAACATTTATAGTTAGACCTATAGATTGTGTTGCTCTCGATTTTTATAAGAGAAGCTCTCTCACCTTTTCAAAATGGATGGCAATTATTTCAGATTCACAATGTGTCAAAGTGTGGAGAACAAATGACTATGGAGTGTTGGTCCCTAAGAGTATATCTAACATAGCTAAAGAGGGGGAATAGGACTGTAAAAGCCAGAGGCTGAGAAAGGACAGTGTGAAAACAGTGCCTTCTGGACATGGCTTGGTCATCATACTCATGAGCTCGCTGCACAGGACATGTAAAAGACTGAACCTGTTACCACCTCAGCATGTATGGATGTGGCAGTTTGAACGAGATCGGTCCCCATAAACTCATAGATTTGCATGCTTAGTCACCAATGTGCAGGAATCCAAGAGGACAGAGTTCTGCCCTTTTTGGTTGGACAAGGACTGTCAGCCTGGCTCACCATGTATATAACAAGGAGAGAATGGTCTAATTAAAGAGCATGGCCACAGCCTTTGATCCAAGATCATCTTCTTAGTAGAAGCGCTTTCTCTTTTCTCTATGGCTAGTGACTCAGACTGGCCCATGACAGAGGGTCGTTAAATTGTTAGAATCTTGTAAACTGATAAAATTTTATAACCATGTGCTCAAAAGTCATCAAATATGCTATTTGCCATATTTTGTTTGCATCTCTCTTACATCTGTATTGCAAAAATGGTACCTGATAGTGTACTGCTACACTTCCATTTTAGCCCTTTTCTGTATTGCTGCAGAACGCCTCAGACTGTATATTTTACAGTGAACACAAATGTATTGGCTCGTGAATCTGGAGACTGAGAAATACAGGTCAAGAGGTTGCACCTGGCAAGGGTCTTCTTGCTATACCTTAGCATGGCAGATGTCATGTGGGAGCCAATGTATGCTGTGAATTTGTTTTATTGCTATTGATTAATAAAGAAGCTGCTTTCGGCCAATGGCTTAACAGAGTAAAGCCAGGCTGAAAGAGATAGAGAGAGAAAGTAGGTGGGGTCAGAGAGAAGTCATGTAGTAGCCAGAGGAGAAAGACGCGAGTTGACAGCTGGAACCTTGTTGGTAGGCCACGTGTCTCATGGTAAAATATAAAATAATAGAAATGGGTTAATTTAAGATGTAAGAGCTTGCGAGTAATACGCTAGAGTCATTGACCAAGCAGTGTTGTAAATAATATAGTGTCTGAGTGATTATTTTGGATCTGGACAGCCGGGAATGAACTAACAGCCTTTGGCAACACAAATGGATAGCAGCTGAGAGAGAAGAGAAAGAGCCAAATTCATCCTTGCATAAAGCACTGACTCCTCTCATGATAATTAGTCCATTCCTGAAATAGCAGCGTTCATCTTCTGTCACCAGGACCCAGCTTCCAATACTTCTGCATCAGGGACCAAGTTCCCACACTATGAATCTTGGCAAACAAAATTTAAACCAGCAACTTGCTCCCGGTTCTCCAAATTTATGTTCTTCTCCCATGAAAAATACACTCATTCAACCTCAAGAACACCCAAAACTTAAGTCAGCTCAGCACTAACTCAAAAAGTTCCAAAAGCTTAGCTGGGTAGCAGCATGTGGGCAGAACTCATTAGAAGATTACAATTCCAAGGTAATCTTCTCTCACTGTGAGCCCGAGAAATTAAACTGTTACAGACTTCCAAAAGACAATGGTAAAACGGGCATAAATAAAGTAGATATTCCAATGCCAAAGGGCAGCATCAAGGAAAAAGATAGCCTAGGAACTTACAGGACAAGCCGCATGAAAGTCTTAGGACTCCAGAATGCTCTTTGACTCTGTGCCACTTCCAGTCTGTACCCATAGCTCTGCTGGACTCAAGTCAGGTAGTAAGTGTAATGACTGAGGCCTTAGGCCTCCATCCTCCCGTTCTGGGAGCGCTAAGATCTGGGGTCTAAGGAGTGGGCCCACACACACACCTCCGCTATGCATTGCCCTCGTAGAGCTTCTGCCCCTGCAACAACCGAACCTCTGAGATGTTTCCAAGTTTTGTTTTCTGCCTTCCTCTTAATCATAGACCCATTTTAAAAAGTTCTTTCTCTCTCATTTTACTGAGTCCAGTTAAAAGAAACTATCTATCTCCTTTGATATTTTTCTTACAAATTTCTGCAGTCAGATAACCCAGTTTGTCACTCTTAGGTCTAACAAAGATGACTGTATTGGTCAGATTTCAATAGCTGTGACCAAATACTGAAGGACAACTGAAGAACGATGGACCTGTTTGGGTTCACGATTTCGGACGGCTCAGTTGATAGTTGTTTGGCCCTACATACACTTGTGAAGAACTTCATGGATGCAGGCTCGTGTGACAGAGGCTACCCATCTCACAGCACGTAAGAGCCAGACCAGCAATGAAGGAACTGAGTGTCAAGTAGAACCCTTAAATATGCTGCCAACCTGGGAGTTTTCTCCATTGATGTTTTATCTCTTAAGTTTCCCACCATCTGCCAAAATGGTACCTCCAGTGGAGGACCAAGCATTCCATGAGCCTAAGGAGGACAATTTGTAGCCAAACTGTAACAGTGGTGTTTCTCTGTTTCTGATACTTTGTTCCTTGTTGCCTCATCACAATGGCCTTTATTGTCATAGTCCTGCTAACATCGCAATCATAACCACCTACGTGATCTATGTTTCAGACTTTCTCTGTAGTTTTTCCCTGTGCCCTCTTCAAAATCACCGCTCCAGTTAAACTCCAGCAAAATCAAATGCTCCAGTTATGGCTATCTAGGCTTTTTCTTCCCTGTGTCTTCAATTCTTCTAGCCCAGAGGTTCTCAACCTTCTTACTGCTGTGTGCGACCCTTTTATATAGTTCCTCGTGTTTTGGTGATCCCCAACCATAAAATTATTTTTTCCTACGTCATAACTGTAATTTTGCTACTATTATGATAGTAATATAAATATCTGGTATGCAACCCCCAAAGGGGTCATGACCCACGGGTTGAGAACCACGGTATCTGACCTCTATCCAGCTATAAAACGGCTTCCGCAATCTTAGGCATTTCTTACAGCAGCAGCCCTCCTTCTTGGTATTCTTTCCATCTCTGTTTTGTGATTCTACAAAGGAATCCAACTGACTGTGTAACTTACAATGACTTACACTGGCTGGGTAACTTACAATAAAGAGAATCCAAGTCTAATAGTGGTCAGGCATCTGGAGAAGACTATCTTTCTTCCACATACCATGGCTAAAGGACAAAGGGGGGACAAGAGAGGGACAAGGGAGAGATAAATTCATCCTTTAGTGAGGAACTTGGACTTTTAATAACAAACTCTTCCCTGTAATAATGCTATTAGTCTGTCCATGACCCACACACCTTCCAGTAAGATAGTGGTCCTCAACCTTCCTAATGCTGTGACCTTTTGACACATTTCCTCATGTTGTAGTGAGCCCCCACCATCATAACATCATTTTTGTTGCTATTTCATGACTGTAACTTTGCTGCTGTTATGAATCATAATGTAAATATTTGGGGAATGGAGGCTTGCCAGAAGGGTCATGACCCACAGGTTGAGAACCACTGCAGCAGACCCGCTCCCAACACTACAGCATTGGAATGAAGTCTCTAATACATGTAAACCGCAGCAATGTCAAACCAAAGTAAGCAACAGAGATTGACTACAGAACAAAGAGCTCAAGTAGAAATAGGAAAGGACTGTAAAGTAGGGTATGGGTACTATTGTGGCCCTTACGCTTATCTAAGAGAGTTAGAGAGGAGCCTTTTCAAGACAAATATGTCCGCAAAAATCATTTAAAAAATAAGTCTTCTCCACTATCATAGTAAGAGTTAATGAATACTCATTGATAATGCTTGTTATTGCTGGAGAGATGTCTATATAGAGGAGAGTTAACCCAAATATTTTTGAATATGTGTGGTTTTCTTGGAGCCCCAATAATAACTCATAGACCTCTATGCATGAGGGTCCCTTCTTAATGGCCTCTTTGAGTCCATGTTTCTTACTAGAGAAAAAAGCTTTTGTGGTAATGGAAACTTTAGATCAAACAGCTCTTTCCAACTCCTGGCTGGTCAGTAACTTCACACCTTAAAACAGACATAAAATTAGCCATGTTGAGTGTGTTCACACTATGTACACTATAGAAATTGGTCAGCAATATTATAAATATACATGAAAAACACAAAGTTTACTGGTTAGATGTTTTGGTTTGGTTTGGTTTTGCAGAGTAGGGAAGAGTTCGTTGTTGAACTTTAACTGATAACTTGGATTTTGCATCTCTCCGTACTTTATTTTATTTTATTTTTTATGTGTATGAGTGTTTTGCCTGCGTGTCTGTTTGTGCACAACATGCGTGTCTGGTGTCCAAGGATATTACAAGAGGGTATCAGATCCCCTGGAACTAGAGTCACAGATAGTTATGAGCTGCCATGTGGGTGCTGGGAACTGAACTCAGGTCCTCTGCAAGAGCAGTCCGGGCTTTTAACTACTGAAGCATCTCTCCAGCCCCTGCATTTCTTTGCTAAAGGTTTATGGGGGCCAGAGAATGGAACGTGGTAGTTTGAATGTATTTGGCCCCCATAAGCTCACAGGGAGTGGCACTATTAGACGGTGTGGCTTTGTTGGAGTAGGTATGGCCTTGTTGGAGGAAGTGTGTCACCACAGGGGTGGGCTTTGAGGTTTTCTATGCTCGAGACACTACTTAGTGAGTTGGTCAACTTCCTGTTGGCTCTGGGTCAAGATGTAGGACTCTCAGCTCCAGCACCACAGCTGCCTGCACACCGCCAAGCTCCACACCCTGTTGACAAGGGACTGAACCTCTGAGACTGTAAGCGAGCATCCCAATTCAATGTTTTCTTTAGAAGAGTTGCCGAAGTCATGGTGTCTCTTCACAGCAATAAAAACCTAACTAGACAGCTACCAACCCAGGACTTCTTCAACCTGCTATGCTTCCAACAGGAATCTTCACTAAGCACCTCCAGTCCACTATGGCTCTGTGCCCCTGATTCCCTTTGTGGCCACTCTCTTAACCTCAATTTGTTTTTGGCCGATGGCCTAAGGTAGTCTAACAAATCCTTTATGTAATATATACTTACCCTCTACTTTCTTCCAAGTAGGTTGTGTGCTCTTTGAGGGAAGACACTAAATGCATAGTGGACATTCAACAAATGATGAATTGAAACTTTATCAGTAAGATGAGCCTGTCCCATGTTCCAAGGAACTATTAGCTAAAGAAAACTGGATAACTTAAACACAGAAGGGTTTATTTTATATGCCTATTTAAATGTCACCAATCTGAAACATAGTTGTCTCAGTACATATAGAGATGCTGGCGGTTGCCTCCACTGATTGGCAAAATGGATCACACTTTCTTTTCTTTCCAAAGTGATCTTTGAGTTTTGATCTCATGGAGATAAGTTTCTACTTGATTTCTAAAAGGAGGGAAAAGGAAGACTCTGGAAAAACTGCTCTACTCCAGCCTCAGGCTGCAATTACAAAGCTGTGTGGCAAGAGGCATTGGACCCCTGGGAGGGAACACTGTCTTCAGGAGCCAGGCAGGGGCAAGGCAGAGGCTGACCCAGCAAGCTGACACCTTGCAGAGGAGCAGATGGGGATGGGGGGAGCACAGGAGGAGAGCCGGTTTCATGAGAGGAAAACAGTTCTATGGGAAGAAAAGAGACACCTACCGCAAATGACATTTGGCATTTGCAAAGGAAGCAGCCATAGGCAGGAGAACACAGCTGGTTTGACTTAACAAAAACAACCCCAATTCTGTTTCTTGCAGCTTGTCTTCTATCTGTAAACACAGCCGCAGCTGGGGGTTCAGATTACCCGAGCGCTCTAGAGATGTGCACAGGGGCTTGGGGGGCGGCTTTGGAAAGGTTGCTAGGTAGAGTTGAAAAGAGCAGGACCTTCTGGGCCCAGCTTCTTGCACAGGGCAGGGAGGATGCAACAGGGCTGAGAAAGACCCGGGCGGCGTGATGGTCAAGGCCATGGGGGACTAAATCTGACTGAGGAGTCAAGAGAAAGAGCTTCCTTTGCTGGAACATTTTGGTTAGCCTTTCTGATAAGTTGCTATGTGACTGCTCCTTAAGGAAGCTTGTTCCGGAAGCTTCCCAAGGCAGGCCATTGCCAACACACCCTATAAATCCGATCACTGCGTGTGTTTGCTTTCCTCTGTCTTTTCTCCTTTCTCTCTCCTGTCTTTCCTCTCCTCCTCCAGGGCCAAAACGACCGACTCCACAGAGGAGGAAGGAATCAGGAAAAGCCAGGGAGGTCACTTGATCAGGAGAGTACCTGCTGCACAAACACAAGAACCTTGATTCCCCACAGCCCATGTAAAAAGCCAGGTGTGGGAATATGTGCCTCCAAATACAGCCTGCACACACCACACACACATGCACACACATATACTTGCACATACACACATGTGCATATACATACATGTGCACACACCCACACACATGTACATCACACACTCAAATATCCATATACACATGTACACACACACCACATATACATGTACACACATACACCACACACGCACACATGCACACACCATATATACACGCTCATACACATGCACACACCATGCACACACACACACACACACACACACACACAGAATCAGAAAAGCGGGTGCCACAGTACCCGGGACTTGTTTTGTAGGGCCTGAGCCAGAAAATATGACCCGTGCCACTTCCGCCAGAGAGCAGATCCACACACATTTCTCCTAGGTTCTGCTCAGAAGATGGCAGAACCGGAGGCTGCATTTGTCCAGTTTCAGACTGTTTCATTTCTCTCCCTCCCTCCCGCCCAAGGCTGACTGGGTTAATCCTACTGACTTTTAGGAAGCTGTGCCATGTCAGTGTGGTTTCCTGATGTGGAACTTGGGACTATGTCAGTGTCCTGAAAGGAAGGAAGAAGTGTCCCACCAGTTTGGACGGTTCATATCTGTTGGTCATTACACCCTCAAGGCAAGTTCAAAGCCAGTCTAGTCTACATATCGAGTTCCAGGTCAACAAGGGTTCCATAGGTAAAACCTGTTTCAAACAAAATGAAACAAACCAACAAACAAAACAGATGTGTCCCCACCAAAGACCATGCCTGTTGTTTCCTGAACTGCCACAGAAACAGGCCGGAGGAGACCTGCATGTATTCTCACCCTCTTCCTACCTGTTCCCAGTGCCATAGTGTGGCCTTATTTATGGCCCTCAACCCTGTAACTCCAGAGGAGGCTGGATGGAGCCCAAAGACCCTCCTGCTGTGTCTGGAGCTCCATCTGATTGGGAGGTTTATCACCTGCAGGGTCTCCATGTTCCTCAGTGCAGCTTAAATCTATTAACTGCTTATCTTGTCATCACAGACTAACGGAGAGCATCCCCCACTACACTTCCTCCCTTCGCAAGAAGAACGCTGCCTCTTGCTCGTCCCCACTACGCTCTGTTCCAAGAGCTACTTTTCCAGCTAAGGAAGCACTTTGGTCCAATGAGTTCCTAGGGAGTCTTCCTATGGGATGGAAAAACCTTTCCAAAAACAATCAAGACTAGTCCTGTGTGACTCTGTGCCGTGTGTCTAGCTCTGGAGCGGTACCCTGTCACCTTCGTCTGCCTTCTCACCCATTTAAGTAGATAGACGGACACGAGCCTGCTGAGGGCTCGGAACTTCCTTTATGGCTGTAAACTAGGAGCCAACAGGAACCATCAGTTTACAGTAGGCAATTTGGAAAGTGAGTGTCAGCGGTCACCAAGAACAGTGGATTTAGTGGGTGGAGCGAAGGAAGAGCTGTGTCTTGTGCAAACAGAAGCAGTGGATTATGAAGTTAAAGCAACATTGGCAACTTTGAAACTGCCTGTCAGTGCCTCTTCCTGAAGGGACACTAGACAGCTCGTTCGAGCATGGGCGCCTGGCAAGCCTGGCCCTTCTCCCCCATTCCCTCTGCCTTGCATAAAAAAAATCAGATTCCATTCCTAAAGGTAGCCACCAAGATCTATTCTCTTATTTGGCCACTTCCTCCTCCTGAGGCCAACTACCAAAGTCCAGCAAGACACCTTTGGCTCACCTAATAGACATGCCTAGTTAAATTTAAACACTCATCTTAACACAGGACTTCCTCCCTGCCTTTGCCTTTTTAAACCACCATTTGCCTATGTGCCATGTCTGCCTCCCCTCTATACCAAGGTAGCCCTTCGTCCCTGTGGAACAAATACCCCACCCCCTTTCCCTTATTCCCTTCTCCCCTATCTCCTTTACCACCACATCCTAGCCCGTTCTACACAGACCTCCCCTTCTCTTCAAGATTACACCTGCAAGGTCACCTGCCTGCATCAGAAAGCAGCCGCTTGGACTTTTCTCCCCTGCTTAATAAAAGATCTCTCTGTGAACACAGGTGTTTGGGTGGGGTCCATGCCGGAGCTGCGCTGACAAACAGGCTAAATCATCCATGAGCCAACGGGCAGTAGACGGTGGGTTCCGCTCCACTCCTCCCATTTAGAGTTCTAGGATTCTCTCCTCACTACAGTCTCTCACCTCTTGTCGTGGACGAAAGGATCCGCTAAAGTCCCAAGGCCCCATCATTCTGATACTTCAGCCAATAATATTTCAGTCATATGTTAGCAAATTATATTTGCTGTACTTTCAGACCCACAGTATAACGCCATGATTTCCAACCCAATGTAGAATGGTTAAACCAAGTTAATTAACCTATGTATTGCTTCAAATGTTTAACCCTTTTTGTGATAAGAACGTGTAAAATTTGCTCAGTGATCCTGAAACGTATATTCCTGGTTATTAGCTAGATTTATCCCTCTGCAAATGATCTTAAAGACATCAAGTATTTCTCTTACTTGTCATGCAGTTTTGACACAACTGATTGACCTCTTCTTAGGACACTGACCCTTCTGAGTGTTTCCTGTCTCATGGACTCCTACATCTTAGTAGCTTGTGCCTATTTCAGAGTAAGACAGGGGCCACAGCATGATCCTGGGTTCCCATTGCACTCTGCAGGTGACCTCAGCTGGTGATATGGCTTTAAATACCACTGTCACTGTAATTCCCCGCCTATCTCCAAAGTGGATCTGTTTTTTCAGTTACAGACTGGTGACTGATGACTCTACTTGAACATCTAATATACACTCAACCCCCAATGACCAAACTACCAACTTTGCCATAACTTATATTATATTATATTATATTAGTAATTGCATTCTGCTTTTTCACTGATTCTAATTCTAAGTGTCTTCCTCTTGAAGAACCCCCAAAGCCACAACACTCTCCCTGGTTAAGTCTTACTTCCTACACCTAAGTTTCTACAAAGCATTTAGAGAAAAGCCTATTAAAACAAATCCAATTATGTAACACTGAAGACCGCTCATTACAGAAATAAGAGCCAAAATGGCTGCAAATGACCTAGGAGTGAGTGAAGGGTTTTGAGGACCAGACTGCATGTGTAAAAATAGCCAGTGCTTAGGCCACGAGCAAAGAGTGGGTCCAAGGTCCTCTGCTTCTGACTCACCCAAAGAGTGCAGCAAATAGTATCCCCCAAATTCATATCTACCCAGAGCCTCAAAGAATGCCCTGACTTTAAAAATGGGCATATGTAGTGAATCAGAGATGGTAACAATTCCATGCTGAATCAACGTGCCTTGCAAATCTAATGGATCCTCAAAAACATGAACAAGGCCCCAGAGAGAGAGAGAGAGAGAGAGTAAGCAGAAGTAGGCAGAGACCTACTTGTGGAACGCTGAAGGCCCTGCTTGCTGGAGAGGTAAGGGGAGGGTTCTTCCCCAGAGCCTTAAGAGGGCAGGTGGGACCTGTGGCCCCTGGGTTCCAGACTTCTCACTGCCACAGCTGTGCTAGAACACCTGTGAGTCCTCTCTAGTCACCAGGTTCAAGATCATTTGTCACAGCAGCCCAAAGAAGCTCACATGGGCACAGACACCCCCTTCATCTGAGTTCATGCTCTTGCGACTCCTTAAACAAGGTATGGAATTGATCATAGGATTATATTACAGTAGCAGGAGGGTCGACCCAAGAACCAACATGGTTGTCTCCAAAACCCTTGTCCTATCTTGGCCTCTCATCTTTCCTATAGTAACAAAGCAAACTGTACTTTTCCTACAGTTCTGAGAACCAGAATTCTCCTAATTAATCATGTAGCCTAAAATCAGTACCATGAAAACAATTACCGCCAGGTAATCTCAGGTTTCCAGAGCTAGTAGACTTGCCCAGTGTGCAAGGGAACAATGCTGTACACTTCGGGCACACGAATGTCACAGGGAAGCTGCTGGAGGTGGATGACTCCTGGAAAGAAACCCATTCCTCATTTCCTTTACAAAACAACTCTGTACACGCGCTCACTGTTCCCAGTCAACAAGAGGGTCCCCCCCATCAACACCTCTACATGGGAGCAGGATGCTAGTTCAATGAACTGCTCTTATACAGGGAATCGGAGAGCATGGATGCGATCCACTCAGAGACAGGCTGGTTATGCCTCCTTGCTTTTGCAGAGGTAAGGCCTCCAATCCAGATTCTGTCCTAGGTCTCTTCTCACTTCGTAGATATCTCCTGCCAGACAAGCTGCTGTCTGCTGCAGTCCAACAGCTTAAACTGAGTGCTCGGCACTAGCATCCTAGATCGACACGTTCTCAGATCTTAACCTTGTTTGTGCGTTTGTTTTGTGAGCCGAAAGGACCAATGCCCAGTTTGCTGAAGTTATTTTCACAGAGAGAGTGAAAGAGCTTGTAAAGAGATCTGCCTTTAATCCCAGAACTCTCTCTGCCCTATCCTCTGGACAGGGCATCTCTGATATGCTGCCAAAGACCCATTCCTCTGCCTCACTAAGAGGGAAGCTGCCTGAGGTACCTTGTGTCTTCTAAACCACAGAAATTAAGTTTACAAGATTCCTCTCTCTAGTTTATTCCCTCCCCATTTCAAAGCACAGTGCACCACTCATTTCCAATCTGATCCAAGGCCACAGGATTGTTTTTAAATTTCCCACTTCAGTATCTCATTCACTCCCCAGGGACTGTGGAATGTTTCCATACTTCCCTCACGGGCTCATCATTTAAGGATCCACGGGGTCCTCTTTGACATGATGGCAGCTATCTCTCCCTGCGAGCTTCCAAGTTTACTGTGAAAGCCTCGGGGTCCCAAACACCCAGAAAACAGACTTTTTATGTTTTTATAAACTATGAAATTGTAATTGGATCAAACTTTGCATTCAAAAGCACATTCTTCAGGAATATTTTATACGCACATAAAGCAGAGAAAATGTTAGCATTGTGATCTTAACTGTCTGCACTGGAAGCGGCTGAAAGTCGGGGAAATGCAATCCATCTGTTCTCTTCTTTGAAACTAAATTATTTTGAGAGCACAACAGATGCCTCAGGGAAGTTTGACACTGCCCTCTCTAGCTCCTGTTATCGGGTGACAGGAGGTGGGGTTGTGGGTAGGGGAAAATGGTCTCACGGGGGGTAGGGAGGTGGGAAGGGTGGGGGTTGCTCCTTTTAAACCTCCAAATTATGGTGTGGATAACCCAGGAACCTTAGTTGGAATGCCAACTCCTGTACAGGCTGGGCAAAACCAGGGGTGGGCATGTAGTCTCAAGGATCAGACTCTGGTTTCAGGTGCCTGAGGAGATGTGAGGATCCTTTTAGATCCCATCAGGCCTCATCGCAACAGCCAGCAGGAGAAGGGAAATCTAGAGTTTTCTATAGCCCTTCAAGCAAGTTTGTTTGGGGCTTTGCAGTAGGTACTTTTTAGCTTTAATTGTGGTGGGCCAGGGCCTAATTAGCTCAAATTGAGTTGGGTGTAGTGGCATTGGCTTTCTGTCGGGACTGACGAGGCTGCTCAGCTCGTGTTTCATTGGTTAACAGTGTGTTGGCCTTAAATTATCACATTTGCAGAGTAGCTGGTACACCCAAGGACAGAAAATCTGAGAAAGGACACTGGAGAAAGGCTGGCCTCCTCTGAAGCACAGAAAAACAAAGATCTTCCCATGGGATATGAAAGGTCTCGGTCAGCAGGCCCAGGCCAGATGTAGATATTCCCTCGAATAATGTGCTCTCAGGTGACGAAGGTTAGACAACACTAAGGAATTGTCATGGAAATCTTACCATCTATCCTCCCAAAGAGTCTACAGGAACATTTTTAAAACAACTTTTATGTGTACAAATGTTGATAGATAGATAGATAGATAGATAGATAGATAGATAGATAGATAGATAGATAGATAGATACACACACACACATACACACACCACATGCATGTCTGGTACCCATGGAATCCTGAAGAGGGTGCTGGATCCTGGAACTGAAGTGATGGATGGTTGTGATCTACCATATGAGTGCTAAAAATTGACCCCAGTGCTCGATTGCCCCATAGGGCCTATGATCTCCCAAGCAATGATCTACATTTACAGCGTCAGATATGAATTCCCTCCTGCGCACAGACCTCATATCCAACCAGAAAACAACTGGTTAGCACCATAATCGATATGCCACTATTGCACCAGAGAACAATCTTTTCATGTACCACTATGATTTTTTATTCTACCTTTCCTTTAAGAACCTCAGTTTATTATCTCTATTTCTTATCTTTTTGGTTTTTTCCAGACAGGGTTTCTGTGTGTCTCTCTGACTGTCCTGGAACTCAATCTGTAGACCAGGCTGGCCTTGAACTCATAGAGGTCCACCTGCCTCTGCCTCCCTGAGTGCTGGAATTAAAGGCATGTGCCACCACCACTGGGCAAATTACTTTTTTTAATCTATGACTCTGTCTATCCTTCATCCACTCTGTCTTAAGTCCATGCACATTTATCAAACATACTATGGCCCATTTAGAAGCTTTTTTTTTGCCTGAATCTGTCTTTACTGTGAATCTATAATCCTTTTCTGACCAGGTGTGTTTTTTTTAAATGCTAAGCTTAGAACTAACGCTGTGATTTTTGCCTGCAGGCTCCACCCCATCCAACATGGTGGAACTATGTTCACCACCAGCTCTGCAAGCCGTGTTCACCGTCCCGGCTCCAGGCATGCAGCACTTCTATGTTGCCATGAGGCAACTAATAACATGCTGCTCACAAAGCCCTATTTAAGTACTTCCTAGCAGGACCACCCAAAAGAGTCAGAGCAATTCCTGTTGGCAGCATGAACCAGAGAGCTGTCTCTTAAAGAAGCCACACCTCTGCTCATCACCAGCAAACAGAGCATATCTAAAAAAAAAAAAGTGACTACCCAGAAGCTCCAACTGACTCCTGTTTTTGTGGGTCTAGAAACCCCTTTTTAAAGCTTCTTAGACTTTATGTGGATGTACGTTGCTGAACATTATGTAATTGGGAACTGTGCTTTCATTTTCCAGCCGCCCAGACCCAAATAACCACACAGAAACTATATTAATTACAACATTGTTGGGCCGATGGCAGAGACATTTTCATAGCTAGCTCTTACATCTTAAATTAACCGATTTCTATTAATCTGTGTATCGTGACAAGGCTATGATTTACCGGTGCGGCATGTTACTCCTTTGGCGGCTCTATGGCATCTCCTCAACTCCATCTTCTCTCTCTATTTATACATCTCTTTGTGCATTTCCCACATGTTTTTACACTGCTAAGTCATGGGCTTTATTCATCAACCAATAAATGCAACACGTATACAGAAGGACATCCCACATCATAGTTACTTTACAGAAGGCAATAGAAAGATTCAGTCTGAAGATAACTGCACCCAAGAGGACACAAGGAGTAGATAATCCCAAACCAATAATCAGGAAGGGAAAAATTATAACTACAAGGAACTGGAATTAATTAATACTGCTCAATAATAGCTCCTAATATTAGTGATCACAATTCCTCATTTAAAAAATACAAATTAACAAAGTGGATTGGACATATTTTTTAAAATTTTTAGAATTTCACCAAACTGGAGCACCTAAAAGAAATGGATGAATTTCTTGATATATATACCAAATGTAAGTCAAGATTCAATAAACAATTCAAACAGACCCACTACCCCTAGTTAAACTGAAGCATTAATTTAAAATGTCCTAAGCCTCCCAAAATAAAAAAACCCTGGCCAGATGGATTCAGCATAGACTTCTACAAGACTTTCAAAGAAGTACTAATGCCAACACTCCTCATATTATTCCATTAAATAGAAACTGAAGAAACATTTCCAAGTTCATTTTGTAAAACTCCTCTTATTGTGATAGCAAAACTAAAAAAAGCTTAAAAAAATCAATATCCATCATGAACATACATGCAAAAAATCTCAATCAAATACTTGAAAATGGAATTCAATGACACATTAGAAAGATTATCCACCATGATCAAGTTGTTTTCATCCAGAGATGGAGGAATGGTTCAATATATGTATATCAATAAACATATCCATCATATAAATAGAGTAAGACATAGAAACCACATGATAATCTCATTACATGCAGGAAAGAGCTTTGGCAAGCTCCAACATCCCTTCCTGAGAAAAGTCCTGGAGAACCAGAGATACAAGGGACATACCTCAGCATAACAAAGGCAATATACAGCAAGTTCACAGCCAACAGTGTCCTAAGCAGAGAGAAACTTGAGGCATTCACTAAAACCAAAAACAAGACAAGGATGTCCACTCCATACCAATTCAATATAGCACTTGAAGTCATAGCTAGAGCATCAAGACAACTGAAGGGGATCCAAATAAGGATGGAAGAGGTCAAAGTATACTTATTTGCTGACAATATGATTTTATACATAAGAGACTTACAGATTCCACCAGGAAATGTCTATAGTTGATTAAAAACACTTTCAGCAAAGTGGCATGCTATAAAACAAACACACAAAATCAGTAGCCTTCCCACATACAAATTACAAACATACTGAGAAAGAAATGAAGGAAATAGTGGCTAGAGAGATGGCTCAGTGGGTAAGAGTGTTGACTGCTCTTCCAGAGGACCCAGGTTCAACTCCCAGCACCCACATGACAGCTAACAACTGCCTATAACTCCAAGATCTGACACCCTCACACAGACATACATGCAGGCAAAATACTAATGCAAATAGATAATAACTATTTTTTAAAATGAAGGAAATGGTACCATTTTATAATTGTAGCCTCAAAAATAGTATGTTAGAGTATTCTACATACTTATATAGTAAGAAATTTATATAGTAAAAAAGAAAGACTTATATAGTAAAAAAAATTTAAGACATTGAACAAAAAAATCAAAAAAGATGAAAATATTACCCATGTTTGTGGATCAGCAGGATTAATATTGAAAAATGGGTGTCTTCCCAAAACAATCTACAAATTCAATGCAATCCTCATCAAATTCCAATATAATTACAGGACACTGAGGTTGCAGCGATGTTCCTTGCTGGAGGCAGATGCCCTGGGGCCTCACTCAGGATTATCCCATAGAGCACTGTGCTCCCCAAGACAAAGCTGTCTGGTGAGGTGGGACCCTACTGCTCGGTGATGGAAGAGACCCGCTGTGCTCCCCCATCCCAGGAGGGCAGCGACGAGAGGGGTTAACTCCCTTCTCCTCTGTTAGCAGTTGTGTACTGCAGCTGGAGACCTGGAGGTGCTCTTTTAAGACAGCAGAATCAACACGGAAAAATCACAAGACAATATGCTTGTCCCCTACAGAAAGGAAATTGATTTTACTGTAAGAGCTAAGAGGCAACGTGATTAATAAACTGGAAAAAATGTGGCTTTGGCTGGATGCTAGAATGATGCATTTGGGATAAAAGACTTTTTTTTTTCTTTAAAAGAAAATAAAGACTGGGCTCCACCTCCCACCATCCCACCAAGATGATCTCGAAGTAGTCGGGGGCAATCACCCCAGCCCACCACAGATACACAAGGCAAGATTAAAGGCCATTCCCCGCTCTCTTTCCACCCAAATGGAAAAGTTGATTGCAAAAGCACTTTGTGCGAGCCAAGCAATATCCAGGCTCCTCGTGATGGGATGTCGCTTAGACAATGACAAATCCCATTCCCCGAGTTGTGGGGCCTCGAGCTGACTATGCAGGGAGTCTGACCCAGAGGTCAACAAAAGGAATATTTCATGGTGTCCACCCACCCCTACCCCCACACGAACCATATTTTATTCACATTCTCCTTGGCCTGGCTGAAATCTGAAGTCTAGACAGCTTTCAGATAACAACCCTCAGAACCAGTGAAGAGAAATACATGGTCCTCCCTGAGACAAGTGGATGTACAACTTCTCACACACACACACACACCCCCGAAAGTTCTCAGAAAACCCTGCTAAGAAACCTGAGAATATGATCCAAGCACTGGCGTGCATTTTACTCATCCCAGAGTTCCTGGAGACATGACAGAAAGAAAACCTTTCCTTCCCAGATTTTATCCAGAATTAATTCAAGGCACTTTATGAGAAAGTAGAGAAGATGCCCGCCGGAAAGGCTGACACGCCTTCCTTTCGAGCTGTAACACAGTCTTTAGTGTGCCCAACTTTGAAATGCACACAGCCTCTCTTTGCCGCTTCTCCTCGAGTCCGCTCTCCCCTTTCCCACATCCACCGCGGTCTGGAGTGGCTACAGCAGCCCCGCTCCTGGTGCGGACCGCAAAGACTTGCCATTCTAATCCATGTGGTGGTTTGAATGACACCGTGCCTCATAAACTCAAGAACTTGAACTCCTGGTCCCCAGCTGATGCCACTTTGGGGGAGGTTTAGAAGGATGGAAGAAGCACGGCACTAGAGGTGAGCTTTGAAAACTTAGACGGTGCCATTTGGAGTTTGCTCTGTTTGCTTTGTGGTTGCAGTTAAAGATTGAGCTCGAAGCTTGTGCTTCCAACCACCATGCCCGACCCTGCTGCCTCTGCTCCACCCTCTGGAACTTTAAACCCAAAACACCTCCTTTCTTTTCGAAGTCCCCTTGACCATGGGATTTTTATCCCCACAATAAAAAAGAAATTAATGCATCACTGAATCTCAGGACCCCTGACAATGGCCTCAAGCCTTCCCAAGCCATCCTTAGTAGAAAGTACATTTCTAACACAGAACATCACAGAGAAATGCATGAATGCTTATGTGGTGACTGCAGAGCAAAGAGCCGAACAAACAATAAAAGGAGTATTGGGGGGTTATTATGAATACACTCTGTGACTCTCTGCCATCAGAAGAGCGGACTGATGTTGCTCTCGCCACCTCTCTTCAGACTGAGCTGTTTAAGCTGACAGGCCTGTCGTGTTTGTGCAGCAACATCCGTGAAACTGCAGACCCTGGAGCTAATGCTAGAGTCCCGTTTTCAACCTTCCCTGGCTCGGCAGCAGGGCACACAGAGGTCTGGAAAGACAAGATAGGCCCTTCTTTCTAGATGCTGGAGAAAATGGTATTCTCCACCCCAAGGCTTCCTATACCTCAGAGGGAGTCTCAGCCTGGATCACCGAGTGTTCTCAGGGTTTCTACCCTGCCTGGTTACCACAATCATTAAGTCCCAAAGAAATCACACAGAGGTCTACATTAGTTATAAACTGATTGGCCCATTAGCTCAGGCTTCTTATTAACTTGTAACTTATATTAGCCCATTATTGTTATCTATGTTAGCCACATTGCTCAATACCTTATTCAGCGAGGCAGTCACATCTTGCTTCTTCTGTGGATGGGTCACAATGACTGCAGACCAAGCTTTCCTCTTCCCAGAATTCTCCTGTTCTCCTTGACCCACCTCCTCTTCCTGTCTGGTTGTCCTACCTGTACTTCCTGCCTGGCTACTGGCCAATTGGCGTTTATTTAAAATATAATTGACAGAATACAGACCACTGTCCCATACCACCCGAGGACTGAGTATATCAGAGGCTTCAGCAAGACTTCACCTCCTCTCCTGAAAAGACGAGGCTCTCCAAACCTGGGACACCAAAGAAAATGCTGATTGTTAGGGGTCAGCACACAGCTCGCTCCATGGGCCAAGCCTATCTGCTTTAGTTTGAGTCTCCAGTGGTCCCCAGTGGCTCACATCAAAAGCTCGGGCCCCAGCTTGGCACTGTTTGGGAGGTGGCAGAACCTGTAAGAAGTGAGGTCTAGTAGTAATTATTCTGGTCTCTGGTGGCGTGACCTTGAAGGGTACAGTGGGCCCCGAGTCCCTTCATCTTCTGTCTTTTTCTCCCAGATGTGAGATCAGTGGTTCTCCATGACATCATTAGGTGCTACTACCTCAGATCAGGCCTTGAAACAGGAGGGCTGAAACGTCCGAACATCTCAGTCAAAATGAACCTTTCTTCTTTGCAAATTGCATGCCACAGGTATTTGTTACAGTAACGGATACTGGCTGGTGGAGTGTGCCACATTGAAGCCCATCAATGGTGGCCTGAGGCTCTTCCCTGGCCAGAGACAGAGATCTGTGCGTCATTTTCAAGACTGAGGGTCAGGCCATCAATAGGTCACCAGATAAAAGTCAGAATGGAAGCTGAAGCAGCCACTTTCTCCCATCCCTCAGAAGAGGAAGCTGATCTCAGTGAGCAACCCAAGACTCTGGAAACAGCAGGCACTTCACACATCCAAGACTTCTTGTTCCCCTATAGCAGTTCAGCATGTTGCAACGATTATTATTTGAAGATTTTTTAAATTTCACGTGTCTGAGTGTTTGTCTGCATGTATGTAGGATCACTGCATGGGCGCCTGGTGTGGAGGCCAGGAGGGGGCATCCGATTCCCCAGAAATGGAGATACACAAGACTTCGGACTCAAAGGGAACTGAGTCCGGGTCCTCTGCAAGAGCAGCAGCAGAAACCCTGGACGGCCAATCGTCTCCCCAGCCCTTATAGCCACCAATCTATGTCCTCCATATAGATGGACATTTATCATGTTGCTTGTTCTGGAGATTTTTATGTAATGAAACCACCCAATATGTGGTCCTTTGTGAGAGTTTTCTTTCATTTAGTATATTTTCAGGACTCATCCCTGTGGTGGCGTATATCAGTACTTTGTTTTGTTGGCCAGTGTCAATCCATTGTTGTTCCACACTGAAATTACCCCTTCATCGTAGATGGACTTCTGGCAGGTAACCGCTTTTTGACGATTCTGAATAGTACCACAATGAACATGCTTGTACAACTTGTTGTGTGCATGTGTGTTTTTGTAGCCTCTCGGGAGAAGTGCTGAGGTGTGTGATAATTCTCTGCCTAACTTTATGAAGAACCTCCAGACATTTCCTTCCAATGCACCATCTTACATCTCCACAAAGAGCATGAAGGTTGCAATTTTCTCCACATCCTCACCAACCCATGCCCTCAATGACTCAAGCTGTCTAAGGCTTAACTTTCGGTCAGAGTCTCTGTCTTGGAGACGCAGGGCTCCACTGTGGCTTTGTTTGTCTTTCCCGCCAGCTGCTGATGCTGGGCATCTGTGTGTGCTCACCGACCATCTACGCTCCTTCTCTGGAGAAGGACTCTCCATCACCAGCAGAGGTTTGTAGCGCGGGATGGCCTCAGCACGTGAGCTTATCGCTCATCTCTGTTCAAACCTCTTCATTGCCTTGCCACTTAAATGTATGCAAACTGGACATTTCCTGCTCCTTCTACATCTTCTCTGAGAAGTAAGCAAGACTCAAACTATCTCAATATATATTTGCCCAAAGAAAGCTTTTCCCCCCGCCAGATCCCCACAAAACACATTTCATTAGGTACTTCTCTATCACGGCTTTAAAACATCTCTATCAAGCCAAGTGCAGATGTTATGACGGCAAAACCACAAGGAATGCTATCATTTAATTAGCACAAGTCCCGCATTCATACTTGAGTGTCTGCTGGGCTTCATGTCTTGCTGCAGGAGAAAGGCTCAGAGTGTAAGTCACTGGTACTGAGCTTGCCTACCATACAGAAGGCCCTGGGCAGGATGCGGGAAAGTAACTCTACAGAGTAGAAGCCTGGGGACTGCTACTGTGGCCAGGAGACAAGGGTTCACATTGCCAAGTGATGAGTTAGGTTGTTCTGAACGGTCCCCAAAATGATGTGAGGATACAGAAAACTGCAGTGGCGTCTTCCCCAGAACCAATACCCATAGCCTGCTCATGAGAAAGTATGAGACAAACCCATGTAAGAGAAATTCTACAACATACGTGACTAATGCCCTTCAGAAACAGGAAAAGATTAAAAATCTATGACAAGCCGGAAACTTAATGGCACTTGAAAACTAAACTGCTGACACAGGAAAAAATATTAGCTACAAAGATGAAAAATGTCGGTTTTTTTCGGGACTTGGCTCCAAGATGACCAAAAAAAGGAGAAACAACGGTTGTGCCAAAAAGGGCCGCGGTCATGTGCAGCCAATTCGCTGCACTAACTGTGCCCGCTGCGTGCCCAAGGACAAGGCCATTAAGAAGTTCGTCATTCGGAACATCATAGAGGCCGCTGCCATCAGGGACATATCCGAAGCAAGTGTCTTCGAGGCTTATGTGCTCCCCAAACTCTAGGTCAAGCTGCGTTACTGTGTGAGCTGTGCTATTCATAGCAAGGTAGTCAGGAATTCATCTTGGGAAGCTCGGAAGGACCGAACACCCCCACCATGATTTAGACCTGCTGGTGCTGCCCCACGACCTCCACCAAAGCCTATGTAAAGTGGCTTCATAAAAAAAGATAGAAGAAAACACCTTGGAAAAATAAAATGGGACTTATACTTAAAAAAAAAAAAAAGACGGAAATAAGTCTGGCCTTCAATCAATGGGAATACGTGGCGCAGGTTTCAGAGATTAGAAGGTTCTGACCCGCGGCCACATCACACCACTTCACACCACTCCACACCACTCCACACCACTTCACACCACTTCACACCACTGCTCCGAAATCAAAACATCACAGCAGAGAGCAAGCTCTTCAGTCAGAAGCAGCAGGACCTTTAACACAAGGGTCTTTGGGGAACATTCCAGACCCAGAACATAGCGCTATCGTCACACCATTGTATAAATCTGAGGTTATTCTGACAGCTATTAATTTTAAGGTATGTAGCTTTATGAGACAACACAGTGCGGTTGCCTGTCACTGGCCGGAGCAGAATAAAATGGGATGCCCATCCAACAATGACCAAGTCAGCATGCTCCATTGCATCAAGGTAAGGGAAAAAAAAAATAAGTGATAAGAGAATTGTTTGGTTTTCACTCTTTGGGCTCTTTTGGGGGTCCACCACCTAGCCCCCAAACAAATCATACACAAAGTCTTCTGCGTTTTTATAAATGCCCGGTTTTAGTTTGACTTGTTTCTAGTCAGCTTTTCTTAAATTTTCCCATCTATCTTTTGCCTCTGGACTTTTTCCTTTTCTGTCTTCTGTATGTCTTACTTTTACTCTAACTCCGTGGCTGGCTGGGTGGCTGGCCCCTAGCAAGCTCTCTCTTTGTTCTATCTTGCCCCTTCTTCTTCAGATTTCCCCTCCTATTTATTCTCTCTGCCTGCCAGCCCCACCTATCCTTTCCCCTGCCTCACTATTGGTGGCTCCGCTCTTTATTAGCCCATCAGGTGTGTTAGACAGGCGAAGAATAACATCTTCACAGAGTTAAACACATACAGTTAAACAAAAGCCACACATCTTTAAAATATGTAATATGCAGCATATGTATAAAATGCAACATAAACAAATGTAACACATCTTAAAATAATATCCTACAACAGAGTATAACCGCACTTCTGCACAAATGATACATTAGCCACTATGTGATGACTTGTATATAAAAACAAATACAGCTGTCAGAAAACAGGGAAACAATTTATGTAGGTGCTATTACTTTATAAAGCACAGTAGAAATAGCTAAATTTCTTATAATGATTAACTCATAAAGTAAAAATGAATTTGCCAGACTGTGGTGGCACACCCTTAATCCCAGCACTTGGGAGGCAGAGGCAGGTGGATCTCTGTGAGTTTGAGGCCAGCCTGGTCTACAAGAGCTAGTTCCAGGACAGGTTCCAAAGCTACAGAGAAACCCTGCCTCAAAAAAAAAAATTAATACACAAAACCAATGGGTTATCCACTTACTAGAAAGACTCAGTGAGAAAACTGTAATAAAAATAATACCATTCTAAACTCTAATAAAAAATGAAGTCAAATTGCAAAGAGAGCATTTTTAAGTGCAAAAAGAATTGCAAAGATTTCCAAAGTAGATTAGATGGAAGGATACATTTGGTTTGGAGGCAGAGGCTCAAAATTAGCAAAGATGACAAGCATCCTCTCAATTATTCCACAAATAGGATGCAGTTCCTATATTTAAAACAGAAAACAATGTTCTAAGACTAATCAGGAGAAAACAATTATTTGTGCCAACAAAAAACTAAAAGCAATTTAAATAGCCACCAGTCAGAGAGAGTCGGGCCTGTTGCCTTATGTCCTTCACCAAGTGGATAATTATCAAGTACCTATAATAATGAGTTATGACTCTGTGTACTCATAAGAAAAGATGTTCAAATATATTTGAACGAAAGGCAGCTATAAAGAAGTCTATGTCACATGATCACACTTAGGTAAACATGTGTAATTGAATACATGCTTTCTAAATATGTACTGATGTTAATAGTGTTCCCAAAGAGCTGAGAAAGGGAACAATTTTCTAGGTGGCCCTTGCTGTGTTGCAGGCTAATCCTGAACCCCTGGGCTCACATCATCTTGCCCCAGTCTCCTCCAGTAGCCACCAGGGCACATGTTGCCACGGTAACTTCACTTGTTATTTGATATCCGTCTTAACTGTTCCAACTGTTAACCATAAACATGCATCGTTTTTTGCTTTTTCATTGTGAAATATTTATGGAGTGCTTTTTAGAATAAGCACTACTTACAATATATAATCAATAACAATTCATAAAATTAAAACAATATCATATTGTGAGTTAAAAAAGATACAATGAGGGCCTTCTAGGAGGCTCAGCATATGGGGGCACTTTACCCCCAAGCCTGACAACTTAAATTCAATCTGAGGACCCACATGCATAAGTTAGATTTTTATTCCTATGATAAATACCATGACCAAAGGCAACTTGGTGAGGAAAGAGTTTATTTGGCTTACACTTCCACATTGCTGTCTATCACTGGAGGAAGTCAAGACAGGAACTCAAACAGGACAGGATTCTGGAGGCAGGAGTTGATGCAGAGGCCACAGAAGGGTGCTGCTTACTGGCTTGCTCCTCAAGGCTGGCTCAGCCTGCTGTCTTATAGAACCCATGACCACCAGTCCAGGGATGGCAGTACCCATAATGGGTTGGGCCCTCCCTCATCAATCACTAATCACAAAACACCCCCACAGACTTGCCTACAGCTGGATCTTATAGAAACATTTTCTTAATTGAGGTTCCCTCTTTTCAGATGACTTTAGCCTGTGTAGAGTTGACATAAAATTATATCCAGCACAGAAGATAAAAGGAACCCAGGAAGGGAGGTGGGTGGAATCCTACAAAACTTCCCACCTATAGCACCAGGGCAGGCTCCCATCATTGGTGCCCCTTCCCAGCCTCTTGGTGGGAGCCATGTGTCTGTCTTAAGGTTTGTTTGTCTTTTTATTGTTGTCTCTCTGTGTGGTTAGTGCTTCTCCACTCTCTGTAGCCCTCCAGATCTCCAAATGTCACGTCTACGAGGGCAGCTAAAACCATATTCATTCTTACACTCATGGTATCTGTGGCCTGCAATCTCCAACTATCACTTCGCTTTCCTTATGGAGGCTACTCCCACACTGCTTGCTTCAGTCTCCCTCCTCTGGACACCACTACAACACTTGCTTTCTCTGCAGGGGTCTCTGTAGGTTGGAATGAGAATGCCCCCATAGAATCACATATTTGAATACTGGGTCTACAGTTGGTGGAACTGCTGGGGAAGGATTAAGAGCCATGGCCTTGTTGGAAGTCTGTTACTCGGGAGTAGGCTTTAAGGTTTCAAAAGACCATGGCAGGCTTGGTCTCTCGTTTTTCTCTGCTTCATGCTTATGGATCGGCTATAAAGGCTCAGCTACTTCTCCAGCGCCATGCCTGTATTTCCGCTGCCATGTTCCCTGCCATGATGATAATGGGCTCCTCTCTGAGACTGTAAGGCAGCTCCTGTTATGCCCTGATCGTGGAGTCCCCAAAGACCACCAAGAAGTCTGAATCCATGTGCGAAAGCAAAGAGCTTTCATCCAAGCTGGAGCTTTGACCCTCCTTGTGTCTGAAGCAGCTGGTATAAGATTGGAGAGCCTAGAGCTCAGTTGAGGTGGGGTTTTTATCATAGCAGAGGTCAGGGTGAGGGGATTTCTAAGGTTCAGGATCCCTGATTGACTGACATTTGTCTAAGAGTGTGTTGGTGAAAGCAGATGGGTGTGGGGTGTTGCTATGTTAAGGGACATCTGGTGATCCTATCTACAATGAATAGAACACTAGGTATTTACTTTGAAACATTAGGTATTTTCCCTTTGATGCTGATAGCTCCATTCCTAGGTGGTGCTTGGGTGGTCTCAGTTTGTGGCCTTTCCTGGAGTCAGTTTGCCTTAGGGTAAACCGAAACTCAGGCCTACTTTCCAGATAGTCTCTGTTGAGCCTGTCATGGCGGCAGTACAGTCAAGCTGTCCTGGGCCTTACACTCCCAGTTACATTATTTCTTTTATAAGTTACCTTGGTCAAGGTGCTTTGTCACAGCGGGAGAAAAGTAATTAAGACAGTATTTTCTGCAGGATACACAATGGTTTGTTTCATGGAATGAATTCAGAGGTATCCCTAGATAACCACCTTTTACTGAAACCTGTACAGCATATGTGTGTGTGTGTGTGTGTGTGTGTGTGTGTGTGTGTATAAGTATTTGTTCTACGATTAAAAAGACATCTCAAATTCCTGGGAAAACAAAAGACAGCCAAAAGTATTAAGTAAGGTGGCAGATGTCAAGAGTAAAGCACACATTGTTGAGGCTTAGGGTCGGGTTAATAGAAGAGAGTAAGCATTCTTGAGGCCTGGAGTTCAATTTCCAGTACTTAAACATAATGTACAGAAATATTCAAAGATTAGCGGTTGTCAGGCCATAGAAAATTTACTGAGGAAAATGTACAAAAACAGGACATTCTTAAAAACCTCAGAGGATAATTATGCTGTATGATTTATACGAGTATGTGAAGAACCTAGAATAAAGACAATGGCCTGTAATGACTAATCTTGGGTGTCAATTTGATCACATCTGAGCTCACTAGAACCTAAGCCTGTAAGGGATTTTCTTGATTGGGTCATTTGAGGTGGGAAGCCCCACCCTAAATCTGGGCCGCACCTTCTGCAGACATAAAAGGACACGGAAGAAGGCTGCTCTGTTTGCTGCTGGTTGCCCTCATTCTCGCTGGCAAGTTCATCTATCCTGCCACTGAGGCATTCCTTCATGGGTATGAGAACCCCCTTTCTCAGGATTCCAACACTGGCTGAACTCTCTAGGAGTCCTTCGGGACTTCAGCACCAGACTGGGGCTCCTGAGACATCCAGGTTTGTGGATGGAACAACCACCAGATTCTTGGCCTTTCCATCCAGAGACAGTCGTTTGATTACACACTCCACAGCCGGCAAGCCTCTCTAAGAAATCATATGTGTGTGCAAACATCTACATACACATACACACATGTCCATCAGTTCTGTTCCTTCAGAGAACCCTGACTAACACAGGCTGGGGCAACAAGAGTGTTTCTAGAGAAACAGAACTGTGGGGGTGGGTGTTTTACGTATCTGGAGCGGGCTTTGCAAACCGCCAGCACCGGTTGACTCCTCCAGTGTGGGGAGAACACTGCAAGCTCATCGTTAGAAACATTTGAAGGACTTGCTGTGGAGAACAAGGGATTCAGAGACTCTGGATATGAACCTTCTGACAATTTGTGGATAAAGAAGGAAAGTGGAGACGCTGGCTCGTCGCTTCTAGAAACTCTGGACAAACCAGCAAAGGAAAGTATGAATTAAATGAAAAATTAACCAGTTTTAGATTCACATAAAGAGTATGTTTTCTATGTGTGTCCTGAAATAGATGCTTCTCTCCAACAGTTAAACAGTTCAGGTTGTAGAAAAGCAAAGCAAAGCCCTCGTTATGAGGATGACTGAGCTATGAAGAAAATTCAAGTTCCTGCCTTGGAGAGCATTACAGCAAGCGCACTAATAGGTAGCGCATGGGATTCTCTAACAGGCTGGAGACATTGGGAGAACCCTAAGGAAGCTGAGGATCCTGAACCTTTAGATTCTGAAGGGTTCATCTCATTCGTTGAGTGATATTTTATTCTCTTGGTTTTTTGAGGGGCCTGCCACCCAGTTCCCAAATAAATCACACTCGGAGGCTTATTCTTAATTGAATGCCTGACCTTAGCTTGGCTTGCTTCTTGCCAGCTTTTCTTAAATTATCCTGACTACCTTCTGCTGTAGAGAGCTGCGTGGAGCTGCACCTAAAAGATGGTGCAGGCTTCCGCCTTCCGTGATCCCAAAAGCGAGTGCTCTCAGTGGTAAACAACACCTTATTTGGCTAAGGCCAGGATCACACGATGATCATAAGCTGCTTGCCTATAAGTGGACCTATGGACAGTGCCCACATGGCGATCCAGGATTGGCTACCCAGGGCTACTTAAGGGCTGGGAGGAGCTTGCCCAGAGAGAGAAACTATCGTAACAAGGTCCTGAGTAAACTGCTTGCAAGAAGAGCTCAGATGTTGCGTCTTCCTTGCTGGTCAAGGCGGTCGCGACAAGTGGTGGCCCATATGGGGATTCTCCTCTCCTCTCCCTGGAGCCCAGAACTTGCAGCAGTCAGGGGGTGCACCGGTAAGTCCTCAAGGTAAGATTGGGGATCCTCGACCAAAGCGGGTTATTTGTTCTTGCCTGTAAACAAAGGGAGGGGGGGAAGTAGAGCCCCGACTAGAGCGGACAAATCGAAAGTGAAAGTAAAGCCTACTACAGCGGACTGGCTACAAGTCTATAGAGCACATTCGGTTCGCTAGCCCGACAAACTGAAAGTAAAATTGCTGGATACTGTTGATGGATTACTGCTTGCTCTTAGCAGCTTGGGTCCTCTTTAATACTGTGTTCTGGTTTATCATTTTTACTTATTGCTGTAGGGAGTGTATTGAGAATCCTCAGTGAATAGACATGGGGAATTCTCCTTCTCACCCAATTTTTCTGGCTTTGAACGAGCTGCTTCGTTCAAAAAATCTAAAACTTAAGAAAAATACCTTAGGGAGGTTCCTGGAGGAATGTGATACCACTGCACCTTGGTTTGCAGTCTCCAGGAAGCTTACGACTCCATCATGGGAAAAGCTAGGTAGAGACCTTGAGTTTGCTGCACAACAGGGAACGCTTAAGGCTGGAGTAAGACCTATCTGGAAATTAGTGAAAAGCTGCCTCGAGAATCGAAAGTGCAGTGAAGCAGTAGAAAATGGCCAAGCGACCTTAGAGATATTACAGGAGGAACGTTCACAGAGGGCAGCTTCAAAAACAGCAGCCTCTAAAAAGGCAAAGTCTGATGTGGCATCTGATACAGATTCAGGTAGAGGGAAGAAGAAAAGGGCCCAGGAAAAGCAAAAGGGTCGATTATATCCTAGTCTGTCAGAATTGGAGGAATCAGACTCTTCTGTCTCCTCGAGCTCAGAGACAGGGCCAGACCCAGAGACACCAGACACAGAGACAGAAACGGATGAAGAAGATAGAGAAACCCTTAGGAAAACTTTAAAAAGAATGAAAATCTCCAAGAAAAAGGGAAACAGAGAGAAAAATAAGACATCTAAAGGCATGTGCAGGACTGTAACCCCTTCAGCTCCACCCCCGTATCCAGAAGTTATAGGAGCAGAGGGAGGGATTTCTTTCAATCCTAAGGTATGGAGAGAAGTCAGGGCAGAAATGATGACGGCCTCAGCATTTCCTGTATTTTAGGATCCGCAAGGCAATCGATTCCATGAGCCTTTGGATTTTAAGGTCATCAAGACATTGGCAGAATCTGTCCGGACTTATGGCACTACAGCCGCCTTTATGGTGGCCCAAGTGGAAGCTCTACATAGATACGCCATGACTCCAGCTGATTGGATGAACCTAGCACGAGCACGTTTGTCCCCTGGCCAGTATCTAGATTGGAAAGCTCTTTTAATTGAATTGGCCAATGCTCAGGCTGCAATAAATCTAGCAGCTGGAGGGGCACAAGCAGTCTGGGACACAGACATGTTGCTTGGACAAGGCAGGTTTGCCAACTAGCAAAATGGATATCCTCCTCAAGTGTATGATCAGATTAATAACATTGCCACAAGAGCATGGAAGACCTTACCAAATAAAGGGGAGGTAATTGGTAATTTGACTAAGATCCTTCAGGGGCCTATGGAGCCTTTTTCTGATTATGTGGCTAGGATGGTAGAAGCGGCAGGAAAGATCTTTGGTGACCCGGACACCGCTATGCCGTTTGTCAAGCAGCTAGTGTATGAACAATGTACCCAGGAGTGCAGAGCGGCTATCACCCCATATAAAAATAGAGGATTCAAAGTCTGGATGAGAGCATGTAGAGAATTAGGAGGTCCATTAACCAATGCCAGACTGGCAGCTGCAGTACTTAGATTGAGCAAAAATGGGGGCAATGCAGGAACTTGCTTTCGATGTGGTAAGCCAGGCCACATTAAGCACAACTGCCTTCAAGGAAGAAATGCTCAGCAGGGGAATACCCAGGGACCAGGAATTAGCCAGAATCCAAATCCAGGGATATGCCCCAAATGCAAGAAAGGAAAGCATTAGGCCAATGAATGGAGATCCGCCAAGGATATCAACGGACAACCCCTCGGACCTAATGCTAGGTCAAAAAACGGACAGCGGAGCCCTTGGCCTCAGAGCCCTCAAATATATGGGGCAATGGAGGAGCAGGTACAGGAAGGAAAACTGGAGCAATGGCTGACATTCAGACACCCACAGAACCGTGGAGAGCCACTGCAGGTTCAGCAGGATTGGACCTCCATGCCACCACCAGGCTCATATTAACCCCTCGAATGGGAATTCAAACAATAGACTCTGACTTTCAAGGCCCTCTCCAACCAGGCACAGTAGGGTTATTGATAGGCAGGTCATCTACTACTTTGAGAGGTCTACGGGTTTATCCCGGAATAATTGATCCAGACTATACAGGCATTGTTAAAATCATGGTGGAGTCACCCAAGGGTATTAGTGCCATATCTCCCAGTGATCGAATTGTACAGCTTGTTAGCCTGCCCAGCTTGCATGATAGATTTACAGCACGGAACAGAGAGAGAGGTAGTCAAGGATTTGGCTCCTCAGGGATGGATCTTACCTTCCTGTCTTTGAGTTTGGATCAGAGGCCTACCTTACAATTGACTATTAATGGCATCAAGATTACAGAGCTCCTGGACACTGGAACGGACAAAAGTATTATAGCTAGCAAGGATTGGCCACGCGGGTGGCCCGTCCAGGCCTCTACGCATACTTTACAAGGACTGGGGTATGCAAAAGCCCCTGATGTTAGTGCAAGCTTGTTAACTTGGCAAGATGAAGAAGGACACTCTGGACAAATACAGCCATATGTCCTAGAGCTCCCAGTATCCTTATGGGGAAGAGATATTATGAAATCTATGGGGTTTAAGTTAAGTAATGAATATTCTGATAAGGCTCAAGCTATTATAAAATGCATGGACTGCCATCCTGAGTTTGGCCTGGGAAAATTCTTGCAGGGACAGAAGGATCCTATAGAGGCAAAACCAAGAAAACCCAGACAAGGGTTGGGTTTTTCTTAGGGACCACTGAGGAAGGAATTCTCATTTCCTGGAAAACGGAAGAGCCAGTGTGGGTTCCTCAATGGCCACTATCTTCCGAAAAACTACAAGCAGCCCATCAGTTAGTGCAAGAACAGCTAGAGGAAGGGCATATAGAACCCTCCCTCTCCCCTTGGAATACTCCTATTTTTGTTATAAAAAAGAAGTCTGGAAAATGGAGATTATTACATGATCTTCGTGCTATAAATGCACAGATGAAAATTATGGGGCCTGTTCAACGTGGCCTCCCCTTGCTATCTGCATTACCAGAGAGTTGGCCCATTATAGTAGTAGACATAAAAGATTGTTTCTTTTCCATCCCTTTAAATAGCAAGGACAGTGAAAGATTTGCCTTTACCTTACCATCAGTCAACCATGAGGAACCTGATAAAAGATATCAATGGATTGTCCTACCCCAGGGTATGGCCAATAGTCCTAGTATGTGTCAATTATTTGTAGCTGCTGCTTTGGAACCTTTATGGGCTCGTTTTCCAACTGTGAAATGTCTCCATTATATGGATGATATTCTCCTGGCGGCGAAGAAAGAGCGAACTTTGCAAGAGGCATACAGTGTTTTGGTGGGGGTATTACAAAGGAAGGGTCTATGTATAGCTCCAGTAAAGGTTCAACAAGACGAGGTAGTAAATTATTTAGGGTCTAAAATAACATATAATCAAATTATACCACAAAAGGTAGAATTAAGAAAAGATCATTTGCATACATTAAATGATTTTCAAAAATTATTTGGAGATATAAATTGGATCAGGGGCAGTTTGGGCATGCAAATTATGAGTTAAAACCGTTGTATGATATTTTAGTTGGTGATGTAGCTCTAGATTCTCCCAGACAATTAACCAGTGAAGCTCAACAAGCACTTTCTCTTGCAGAGGAAAAATTATCTAAAGCCTTTTTAAAATGGGTGCAGGCTGAAAAGGATATTGCTTTATGCATTTTACCCACTAATCTACAACCCACGGGTATTCTGTGGCAGAAAGGACCATTACTTTGGATTCATCCCAGGATTTCCCCTGCGAAATCCATAGAATATTATCCTATGGATGTTACCCATCTCTGAGTTTGGCAAGGTAAAACACATACATGTCTCCGTAGATACATGCTCCAGCATTATCCATGCCACACCCATGACAGGTGAAAAGGCAACCCAAGTGATTGCTCATTGTCTAGAAGCGTGGGCCGTCTGGGGAAAACCCCAGCAACTGAAAATAGACAATGGTCCCGCTTATACGGGACAAAAGTTCACCTCCTTCTGCCAACGCATGGGTGTTCAACTCATACATGGACTGCCTTATAACCCACAAGGCCAAGGCATTGTAGAGCGTGCTCATCGCTCCTTAAAGGAATTACTTCAAAAACAAAAAGGGGGAATAGGTCATCAACAGACACCCAAGAATAGACTTTCCTTAGCCTTGTTTACACTTAATTTTTTAAATTTGGATAATACCAATCAGTCTGCACGGACAGGCATTCTTGCCCATCCAGTCCTTTAAAAGGACTGATAAAATGGAAGGACGCTCTGACAGGGGTCTGGCATGGTACTGATCCTGTGCTGGCATGGGCACGAGGCTCTGTTTGTGTTTTTCCACAGGATCATTGGACCCTATTTGGGTACTGGAGCACTTGGTGAGAAAAGTACAAGTGCAGAAGAACGACAAGCAAGATGAAGCCTCAGACTGTGATCCTACTGATGGTGATGGTCCTGATGCCTCCATTGTTGATCCAGGCCAATGAACAAATCTTGTGGGCCATAGCAAAAGCATAGCCAATTCCTGTACCTGTTCATTCTACGTCAAAAGTTTTACCTGTCTTTTTTTCCACTAGTTGTGAATTAGGCTTACCCTGCGTAAATTTAGACCCTAGCATGACTATGTATAATGCAACCGATGTTCCTCTTCAAGGAGTCTTATGTTTTTCTCTTGAAAATAATTCTAACCCATGTATATGGTTGAAAAATAGCTCGGTGGGTTATTGGCTTGACCCGTTGACCGATAGTCATGTGCCTTTCACCATGCTCATTGAAGCACTGAAAACAATAAATACAGGTGCTTCCTCAGGCATGGGCAGTGGTAAAAACGGTGTAATGCCACAAGTATTACTACCTTATTGATGTTGATGGAAGGGCTTCGGCCTTCAAGTTCACGCTTTGGATTAGGGAATTCCACCGCTCGACAAGTATTACCTTATTGTGCCCCTAATTTAGGGTACCCCCCTCATTGGACACCATGTCAAAGCCCAGATCATAAGTCAAAGCAGATTGCACCAGGTTTTGAATTTACCCCTCCTTTAGGAAGATATTCCTTTTATCTTACTAATCGAACTAATCAGAAAACTAATAAGAAAAATACGTGGCCCTGGTTTCAATGGATTCTTTCTAATGAAAGAGGGGCCTTTTCATCCCTAGAGCCTTTTGCTGCCCTTCGTAATTTGACTGTCCGGCTACTTAACATCTCTGCCAGCAGAGATACGAAAGGTGTTCTTTCAAATGTTACTGTAAATAAAATGATGAACAACCTTACCGTTTCTGCCAGTCCAGTGTGCTTAAAGGCACCCTTCTTCTTTTTGCTGACTAATATTACCAATGCCACAGAGGATGTGATCTATTGTAATTCCTCTAAGGCAACTTGCCTCGCAAGTCAATGCTGGAATGGTACTTATAACACAGCTGTGGTGATGAGAGTTCCCACATATGTTCCCATCCCAGTCAGATTTGATACCGGTACCTTTCCAATCGCTCATCTGCTCAGAACAAAACGAGACTTTGGGATAACAGCAGCCCTAGTCTCCGCAATTGCTGTATCTGCTGCAGCTGCCACGGCAGCTGCTGTTGCCATGGCTGCAACAACTCAGATTGCAGAGACAGTTAATGAAATCGTGGAGAGGACAGCCTCCACAATGACCACTTTGAAACCCATCGATGGTCATTTAAAAGCTGGCATTTTGACAGTAAACCAAAGAGTAAATCTCTTACAAGAGCAAGTGGATGATTTAGTAACCTTAACCAGTGTAGGATGTATTCATTCCCTCTCCTCTTTATGCATCACTTCCAGATTGGCTGAGAATTTTACAAGAACGGTAACCTGAGCCGGCAGCTAAGCACATACCTCCAGGGAAACTGGAGCAAGGAGTTCGAGAACCTGACGGACACCTTGTTCAACCAGATTATTTCCCTGAATGCCACACGGCTGGAATTACCTACTGCTAATGCTTTTCTTAATATGCTGAAATGAACTTTTAGTTATTTTAAGGAGTGGGAGGAAATAGGAGCCCTGACAGGCCTAATGGTGCTTGCCTCCCTGGTATGTCTGTGGTGTATTTGTCGCATGAGGGCCTCACAACGTCGCAATGCAGCAATGATCATTCAAGCCTTCACGGCTATTGAAGCAGGACAGTCCCCCCCAAGTTTGGTTAACTACTTTAAAAGATATATAAGCACAGGATCCGAGGCTTGCGCACTGCACTTGAGGGTAATTACATCTACCTCAAGAAGAGCAAGTCTGATTGCATGTGGGTCGGTGCCTAACTCCCACCTCTGTAAAAAGGGCACCAAGCGGGTCTAGCGTTTTCTGGGTGGAAGACACCTGGATAAACAATAGTACATGCTTCATTTTTAACAGAGATCAGACCTCTACTCTTGCCTGTTGCTTTTAAAACAAAAAAGGGGGAACTGTAGAGAGCTGCATGGAGCCACACCTAAAAGATGGCGCTGGCTTCCGCCTTCCACGATCCTGAAAGCGAGTGCTCTCAGTGGCAAACAACACCTTATTTGGCTAAGGTCAGGATCACGTGATGATCGTAAGCTGCTTGCGCATAAGTGGACCTATGGACAGTGCCCACGTGGCAATCCAGGATTGGCTGCCCAGGGCTACTTAAGGGCTGGGAGAAGCTTGCCTGAAGAGAGAAACTATTGTAACGAGGTCCTGAGTAAACTGCTTGCAAGAAGAGCTCCGGTGTTGCCTCTTCCTTGCTGGTCGAGGCAGTCGCAACATTCTGCCTCTAGTTTTTCTGGGCTGGATTCACTCCCTATTAGAAGCTCCCCATGACTCTGGTGTCTCTAACATCTTGGGTTCTCCAAGGCAATCCAGACTTTAAGTTCACAGCGTCGCACAATGGCATCTCTGCTAGGCCTCCATTCAGGGACATTTCTAACATATGACTGGCCTCAGCAGCTTTATTCCATAACTCCTTTCTTCTATCCTTAACTCTAAAGCCAGAACCACGTGGTCAAAGCTGTCAAGTTCTGCTGCTTGCTGGGGCTCGACATGGCCCCTTCATTCAATTACATCTTCATCAGCTTTCTGTCTTCTGCTTCCTAAGCTTGGCTGTCCTGAGACTTGCTCTGTAGACCAGGCTGGCCTCAAACTCAGAGATCTCAGCCTCAGCCTTCCCAGTGCTGGGATTAAAGGTCTAAAGACACCACCACACCCAGCTCTAAACTTCAGTTCCTTTTCACAAGTTGAAAGCGTAGCTGGGTGGGATCTTGTCCTGAGGTCACCACTCCCTTTATTCTGTTTCTTAATTCACTTACCTCCTTGAACAGAGGATTTAGCTCCATTCTACTTCCTGTTGCCCTTTTTCTCTTCAAATGTTTTTCATTGCTCAGTTTGTTTGCTCCTTTTAATTACAGATCTTCATTAGAGTTACTACTAATATCCACACCACAGAGTCTATACCGTTAGTATCCAGGCATCTGTACTGGCCTGCTCTTGAGGTCCTGACAGGGTACCTACTCAACTGTATCCATTAAGAGCACCTTCTTTCTGTTCATGTTCCCTTTTATAAGGTGGGTCTTGCCCACCTCCCATCTCTCTCTCTCTCCCTCTCTCTCTCTCCCTCTCTCTCTCTCTCTCTCTCTCTCTCTCTCTCTCTCTCTCTCTCTGTGTGTGTGTGTGTGTGTGTGTGTGTCTCACGTCTCTCTTCTCTTCTGCTGCTCCTGTCCCAGAGGCCAGTCTCCCCTTCTCCCTTTTTCCATTCATTTTCCCCAATAAAAAAAAAAAATCTCTCCCACCTGAGTTCTGTTACATGGTATCTTTTTCTCAGGGGCCACTTTTTTTTTAAATTACAACATATACTACGGCATTTTGAGATTCCTTCTGCCAATGGAATTAATCTAAAATGCTTCACTTTCGCCTCAGGCAGACTCCAGACAAGGGCAAAAGGCAGTTACTTCCTCCACCAAAATATCACAAGAACAATTTCTAGGCAACATACTAAAATTCTCCTCTGAAACATTTTGATCCAGCCCTGGACAGTACATCAAATCACTCTCAGCACCACTGTCTTCCATGCTTCTACAAGTATGACCCATTAAGCTTAAAGCATTCCACTGATTCCCTAACCCAAGGTACCAAATCCATACTGCTCCAAACAATATCATGGTCAGGACTGTCACAACAATACCCCAGTACCTGGTACCAACTTCTGTCTTAATTAAGGTTTTTATTGCTGTGAAGAGACACCATGACCACAGCAACTCTTATAAAGAAAACATTTAATTGGGGTGGCTCGCTTGCGGTTTCAGAAGTTCAGTTCATTATCATTATGACAGGGAGCAAAACAGCATTCAGGCAGACATGGTGCTGGAGTTGAGACTGCAGGTAACAGGAAGTCAACTGACAGTCACATTGAGGGAAGCTTAAGCAAAAGAGACCTCCTGAGGTTGGCTACCAAGATCCAATTATGAAAGTATTCAAGTCCAGCAACCCAAAGCTCTCTTTGATTGATTTAATTAACATGTCCAATCAAAATATACCACCGAGGTGGGGGGAATATACCACCACATCCTGGCCCATATAACACAGACCTCTCCCCCTTTCCTTTCTTTTCTTTTCTTTTCATAAAAATTACACCTGCAAGTTTATTTGTGTAGCATGAATTCTAATTGTTCTTAACAATAAAAATCTGGAGTCTTATTGGGGGTAAAAGCTGAGAGATCAGAGAAGCAGAGCATCCAACCACTAGAGAGTTCTCCCTTTACCAATGCTCATACTGAAGGGGCGGGCGATCCTGTCTCTACAATCATGCAGATCCTGAGACTGCACTGAGCTCCTGTCTCCTCCTGCCTTATATTCCTCTCTCTGCCCAGCCATATCACTTCTGTCTCCATCTCCCCAGTTCTGGGATTAAAGCCGTGTGATCCCAAGCACTGGGATCACTTTTGTGTGAGCTCTGTTTCTCTTTTTTTCAATCTCTTATAGCCCAGTGTGGTCTTGAACTCACAGAGATCCGTTTGCTTCTGTCCCCTAAGTGCTGGGATTAAAGGTGTATGCCACCACTGCCTGACCTCTGTGGCTACCTAGTGACCTAGCTCTGCTCTCTGACCTTCAGGCAAGCTTTCTGTGTTAGATCACAAAATATCACTACACATTTGCTGTTGTTTTCCTGCCTGAGGCAGAAAGCAGCCACTTTAACTTTTCTTTCTTGCTGAATAAGGGATCTCTCTGGGAAAACAGGTGTTTGGGTGTGGTTTGTACCTAATCCATGGTCCAGGAGGGACCTCCTGTGTGTGGGGTCTCCTTCAACAGCAATAGCAAACCAGAACATAACCCCAGACCCATACTCCTGCAAGCATATTACAAATAAACTCATTAGTTCACAAAATGTTGAAATCAATAATTTGGTCTGTCACTGGTACTCTATCTGAAATGAATTACCTTTCTCAGATGGGAGTCCAGGAAGATTTACACAGCTTGAGTCTTTTGAAAAGGTACAAATCATAAATTCACTCTGTACTTTTTATGTTTGAGATATTTCATATTTTTTTAATCTTAAGGAACTTGCTGTTCATATAACAACTTGAAAAAATACAGAAATGGAACCAGCTACTGCAAGCAGAGAGAAGCAACATTCAGCCATTGGAATTCAGCCATTGGATGGCAGATGGCCTAATGACCATTTCAGTTTCTGTCCTAGACATCTGTCCTCACCTCAGGGGTGAGGTCTCCCCTGTACTAAATCCGGTGCCTTACTGCTATCAGCTGAATATCTATATCCTATCGAAGTTCAGATGTTGACACTTAATCCTCATCATGAGAATATTGGAGGTAGAGCCTTTAGGAAGTGATTAAGTCTGGAAAGTGGCACCTTCACAAATGGGATTAGTTTTCGTAACAAAGAGATCCTGGCTACTGCTTGACCTCTCCCACCACATAAGAACAACTATCCACGGGCATGAGTTAAGCCTGTATAGGCACTGCCAGCAGCTTGGTCTTAGACCTCTGGGCCCCTAGAACTGTGAGAAATGAAACCTCTCGTTTATCAGCCAAGGGTTTATGGCAGCTCAAAAACACTACAATACGCACACTTGTAATATCTACATAAACACAAGGAGGGGAAAATACGCCACTGTCTTTACAACCTGGGTACCCATTAGAATCACCTGGCGAAACTAAAACACACCTTGTTCTAAACCCATCCCCAGGGTGGAAACTGTGCTAGCGAGGTCTTAAACGGCCATCCTACCTGAATTTCCCTCGTTGGCTCTAAAATATGTGGCTGTGTGTGACTCTAGTAACAAGAAACTGGAAAGTTGGGAGCGTAGCCCCCAGCCCCAAGGCCTGAGAGTTGTATTGGTCTGGACTCCAAATCCTAGCATGCCAGGTCCCCCCTCCCTGGGAGAGCCAGGACCACGTTAGCAGCCTCCCCGGTTCCCCTCGGGCCACAAAAGAGCACAGGAATCCCATTAAACCTGGATATTTTTAATTTGGCTTGTTGTGATTTGGTTTGATTGGGATTTTTGCGTCGGCAGAGGGCTCACATTAGGAAAAATTCCTAACAGAAACCTCAGGAGCTGAAGAAATGGTTCAATGTTTAAAAGCAAATACTGCTTTTTCAGAGAACCTGAGTTTGGTTGCTAGCATCGACACTGGGCAGCTCACAACCACCTACAACTCCAGTTCCAGGGGATCCAATGCTCCAGGTCCTTTAGTGTCTGTGGACACACATACACACACACACACACACACACACACACACACACACACACACAAACATGCACAAATAAATCTTTATAAAAGGAAGTCTTAGAGCAAATAAGTATCCCCTGCCTATCTGAGAATCAGAGAGCTTAAAAATAAATCTTTATAAAGAAGTCTCAAAAGTCTCAAAGCCAGAAAGCATGCCGGTCTGCGGAGACTCAGATAATAGCTGACTCGGACCCTGGTCTCCCCCCTTCTTCCCCCTCCTACATGCCCTTCATGACATGGGAAAGTGCTTCGTGAAGAATGTGGCATAGCCCAGGCTCTGAGGCCAATCTGGGGAGCGGTTTGTTTTTATAGGATCCACACTTGACAGCCTAAAATCTGAAGCTGGAAACTGTTTACAGCCTTCCTGCTGTTTGCCGGGAGTTTGCGTTTGCTGAAAGAGCACTGCCCATTTTCAGAGGCCACGAGGAGGCCACATTAGCACTTGTTACACTAAACAGAGGCATTCCAGGACCCAGGGAGAGGCGCATGTAGGACCAACTGCTCATTTTCATTTAAACTGTTTCTAAATAATGTCATTAGGTCCAGAGTCCCATTTATCTGGAGCATGTACACTTCCCTAATATATAAACCATCTCCAAACTGAACTGTCTTTCAGCAAAAGCTATTTCCTGTTGCAGAGGTTGCCTCTGCCACACTCCATCACAGGCTTGAAACCTGCCACAGGACCACAGCAAATAGGGTCATGTGAGTGTCTGGGAGGCTGGGGCATGCCATCTGGGTCTTAGCACTCATGTGATCTAGGACCTGGTCTGGGGTGAGGATTGTTAGATGCGTGGAGTCTCGAGCCTGCTCCACACCTGTAGGTGGAGACTGTTCGTTTGTTTCCCAGCCATTCAACCAAATAATCACACAGAAACTATATTAATTACAACACTGTTTGGCCAGCAGCTTAGATGTCTTTCTATATAGCTCTTATATCTTGAATTAACATATTTCTATTATTCTGTGTATTGTCACAAGGCTGTGGCTTACCAGGTAAAGTTGGGGCATCTGTCTCCTTCAGCAGCTATGTGGTGTCTCTCTGACTCCACCTACCCTCTCTGTATATCTCTTCCAGCCTGGCTATATTCTGCACTGCTATAGGCCAAAGCAGGTTCTTTATTAACCGATGGTAATAAAACATTCACAGCATACAGAGCGGAATTGCACATCACGCACCTGCTGGAGTAGACTCTGCCCTGCATTTTCCCAGACATATCCGTGTGAGCATTTAAACAAAACAAAGCAAACACAAACAGCCCACTGGCTTTAAACTCAGGGTGCACTCAAATCTCCTAAAGAGTTCTTTTCTAAGAATTAATAATGATGGAGTCATGTGACATTCAGCAGTCGAGCTCTTTGCACAGCATCCCCAGGGTTCTAGATTTCATCCCAGCACTGAAGACTAAAAGGTGAAAATGCCTATTATCTGCCCCAGGGGACTATGGCTGTACTGAGGAGACGTGGCCTGATCTTTACATTGCAACATGAGACGACATGTGAAAATCTGATCTAGATCTGACCCTTCTTTCTCCACTGAGCACATTGGTCCCCACAACCTACATAAATAAAGGAAGAAAAAAAAGGGAAAAACATAACATTAACGCTAACAGTGGTTTTACATGAAAGCAGAGGAGGACCTGAGTAAATGCAGTCTTGAGTGAACGTGTGCTGTTGATATGGGATGGCTGTGTCGAGAACTGTGGTACCTCAACCCTATCGAAGTGGAAAAGCCTTACTCAGCGGTCCAAGTACAAATGTTGACAGTGTTTGCACAATATATCCACGGCAGCTGTCTACCCTGAGATAGTTATGTCTGGAGACTGCTCCCCAACAGAGACAGCCCTACTAAGATTAGAGAAACCTGCCGCCTTGATCCAATGGTGCATCATAGATTCAGATGTGTGCAATAACACACGTCTCTGTTCAGCTGTAGTGAATAAATACACCGAGCTTCCAAGGTCCTGTGGCTTCTCCATCAAAGGGTTCAGACCAGATGACTCCAGCTTTTCTGTGTGTTCATGTGTCTGTCTTTTCATTCCCCTGCAGGGCCAATCAGATCAGTTCCTGGAATTATGAAGGGCACAGTAATTCTAACTGTTTTTTAGCAATATTTGATACCTGCTTAGGACCCCCAAGAAAAAGGGGGGGATACTTTCATCCATCTCAGAACCATCATCTGAGTTTTCCTTTGGAACTTCCTGGGGAAAACTGAGGAGCAAAATGCAACCGGAGGCTTGACATTTGCAGTCTGAAGGGAAGCGTCATGCGGAAAGTGAGCTCCAAATTTGGGGTCAGAACCTGGATGTGGATCCTGCCATGAATATTGGTCTGGAAACCTTAAACCAGATTCTGATATGGTAATCATTACCTGGTGTTTCTTTTCATTATACGTCTTGGCTAATATTGTGGTTTCAGTTTTTAAAAATGCCCCCCGTCAGCTCAGGTACTTGGTCCCCAGGAGGTGGCGCTGTTTGTGGGGGTGGTGTAGCCTTGCTAGGGGGAATCCACCATTGGCGGTGACTCTGAGAGTTAATAGCCTTGCCCTACTTCTCTCTCTCTCCTGGGTTGTGGATGCAGATGTCTTCTGGCTCCTGCTGCCTTGCCTGCTGCTTGCTGCCATCCTTGCCACCACAATGAACTCTTCTTACTCCTCTGGAGCCATGGGCCAAAATCAGAGCTTTTCCTTCTGATGAGTTGCCTTGGTCGCGGTGTCTCACCACAGAAACAGAGAAGTAACTAGCACAGCAAGGTTTTAACCAAAGCTGCAAGGTGAATTAAACATACACCAGAAAATACAGTTCAGGGAGTTGCCCCGTGTCTCAGCCCCCCTCCAACCTTCAGGGACCTAGCCTCAGCTCATTATTGTTGCTATTGTCTAACAGTAGACTAAGCAACTAACAAAAAGGATTCACTGATGCGGGAGAATTGTCTGTATTCTGTCAATCATATTTTAATAAAACGCTGATTGGCCAGGTAGGCAGTATAGGTGGGAAAACCAGACAGGAAGTAGAGGTGATGCAATAAGAACAGGAGAATTCTGGGAAGCAGGGAGGTTCCTCAGCCACTCCTGCGCAGACCACCGAAGAGGCAGCATGTAACTTGCCCAGCTGAAAAAGGTATCAAGCCATATGGCTAACGTAGATAAGGATAATGGGGTAATATGTGTCATAAGAACTAATAAGTAGCCTGACCCAATGGACCAATCAGCTTTATAATCGTATAGAGTCCTGGGTGTGATTTTTCTTTGTGGCTTGCTGGTTGTGGGGTACTGGGCGGGATAGAAACCCCAACAAGCCGGCCCTCATGTTACAATTCACGTTTTTCAATGGACTTTGGTTATCATCCTCAATTGTTTGTCCCATTAATAGAAAGGACAAAAAGCTATAAACTTTGAAAGTGGGAAAGTTGGGGCTCAAACTACTCTGGGCAAGGCCACATTGCCAGTATATCACAAATCTGGAGACTCAGGTAAGGCCCTCAGTCCAGGTGCCTGCCCAGCTTAGGCCCCCAGAGGCATCCTTCCAGAGTCACTGCTGGTCTCTGACCTCAGAGTTCAAGGAATCAGCAACAGTACCTCTACCTTCCAACCCATGCCGTCCTGGGAAATTTCATAACTTCCGGAAACTGGAGCATAGTCATCACGTGATGAAGGTAACCCAATTCCAGGGCTCTTTTCCGTCCAGGTTCCAGCCTCATTCATGGGGGTCAGGAATTGAAGTCTTAGAAACACGAAAACACAGGATGCTAGAACAGGCAGAAATCTTGGCGATGACCTAATCCCAGAGGTTTTCAAGTGTGCTTCCCATTAGAATGTGGTGGAAGGTTTTTTAATATTAGAACGTTGAGAGTTCTCGGTGGGGAAAAATATTCCCACAGACCAATGAAAGTTCACCAATCTGTTACAGTTAGACAGTGCTTGCTACTGGCTGGATCTTGAACATTCCCCAAAGGCCAGTGTTTTAGGCTTGGTCTCCAGCTTGCTGCTCTTGAAAGGAGGTGGGTACAGTAAAAGGCAGAGCCTGGTGAAGCATCCTCAGGTCACTGAGGCATGTGCAAAAAAGGGATACTATGGTACTGGTCTCTTCCTTCCTCTTTCCTTCCTGGCCATGAGGTGAGTGGGTTCCTGTCCTGTGTACTCCCACCATGATGTCCCACCTCTCCAACAACCCCAAATCCTCCAAGCCAACCTACCATAACCCAAAGCCTCTAAAACTGCCAGCCCTGATAAGTCTTCTTTTTTTTTAAATATTTATTTATTTTATTATGTATACAATATTCTGTCTGTGTGTGTGCACCTGCAGACCAGAAGAGGGCACCAGACCCCATTACAGATGGTTGTGAGCCACCATATGGTTGCTGGGAATTGAACTCAGGACCTTTGGAAGAGCAGGCAATGCTCTTAACCTCTGAGCCATCTCTCCAGCCCCCCTGATAAGTCTTCTTTTAAGTTGAATTATCAGGTTTCTGTGGTCAGATGACAGTGACTTACGCCAGTCCCGAAAGTCAAAGAGAGGCCTTCCCGAAGAAAGGGAGAATGCGGGGCTCTCTGTGCGCATCTTCTGCTGGGTTTCTAGGCGCCTTAAAGCGCCATAAACTGACTTAAGCCAAAGTGCTTCTTATCTCACAGTCATGGAGACTAAAAGGCCAAGACCAAGGTGGGAGGCAGAAGGTTAGCTCTGGAACTGATCAACAACCCCTCACGAGCAGACAAAAGGAACAGCCCGTGGTGGCAGTCACTCCAGCGGAGCAGTACATAGTGTTGTCATCTACAAAGCAGAGAAGAAAATGATGGTGGTGGCCCAGATACAGAGAGAGCAACTGGTGGCAACTCCAGGTCTCAGGGCCTGAGATAGAATGTGAGAGACAGGCAATTGTGGGCAGTGTTTCAAGACTTCAAGACCTCCTCACCCGGGGTATGATGGGGAATCTCAGCCAATCACATTCTGCTTAAGATGTGTCCCCCTGAGGCCACACAAAACAAATAAAAGATCGAAGTGCCTTGCCACTTCCTCTCTTTGGTCCCCTGCTCACCTGGTGTTCGTGGGATCTCTGGTCGTGTAAGTTTTTCCCCTTTTATTAAAAGCTAAATCTTTTTGTACTGAGTTGGCCTGGTTAATTATCGATCGACCACGCCCCGCCACAGGGATAGGGGTGCACACAAGAGTACTGTTATCTTTTCCCCCGTGAACGTTTCCACTTTGCATTACAGCTGCTCAACTGAATTCTGGGTAAAATGAGATTCTTCAAAGAATAGACCCTTGCCTTGGAAGTACCCACCTTGGGGGCAGCACATTGGAGGGAATAACAGAAAAAAGAAAAATATAACTCTATTCCTATTAAGACCAAGGCCCCCATTTCTAGGCTTTTGCAGCCTTATTTTAATTTAATTACCATTTGAAAGACTCCCATCTCCAAAGGCAGTCACATCTTGAGGTAATAGGGTTTAGGACTTCAACATGTGACCTTAACAGCAGCCCTGATCACTCTCCCTTCTCCAAGTGAAGTAATCAATACCCCATCTAAAGCGAAATCAAGATGTTCAGGAAACAGAAACTGAGCTGCCAACTTTAACATTTGTCAGGCATTAGAAGATCCAACCAGGCCAGGTGGTAGTGGCCCACACCTTTAATCCCAGCACTTGGGTGGTAGAGTCAGGCAGATGTCTGTGAGTTCGAGGCTAGCCTGGTATACAAGGGTGAGTTCCAGGACAGCCAGGGCTGTTACACAAAGAAATGCTGTCTCAAAAAAACAAAAAAGAAGAGGAGAAGGAGGAGGAGGAAGGAGGAAGATCCAGTCTGGTCCTGGACACACAACCTGTAATCCCAGCACTCAGCCTGGATGGGAGATAGATGGATAAATGGATGGATGGATGGATGGATGGATGGATGGAAAGAAAGAGGGTGGGAGAAGGGGAAGAAAAGAGGGAAAAACGAAATAAAAATGACTTCAAGAGTATTTTTAAGGCTAAGTACTTAAAATATTGTTTTCAAATTTATTATTGCAGTAAGTCGTAATTCACAAACTCTGGACTTTGGTTTTTAAACGGAAGCTAAAACAATCTACAGAGTGCTGTGTAGAAAAACAGGATAAAGCACTACCTTTAGGTTTGGGAGAGTTCAAACAATTCTCTAACATTTCACTGGACAGAACATCCTTCTGCCTTCCTTGGTTCTTGTGAAGACAGAATGCTAGATGTCAAAGGTTAAATGGTCTGGAAATCATGGTAAGTTTATTAGCAAAATAAACTCAGAAATAATCATGTGAGCGAAGGCCAGTGTGTTTTCATTGTCTCAGATTCCTAGAAAAACAGTGAAATTGACGAGCCACGCAGTCTTTGCACCAACCAAAGGACATTTTCTTGTTTGGGGGCGGGCAGGAGCTCTAAAGATGACTGCCAGCACAAACTTCTGCTTTTCAGCCTCTGGAGAGTTTTGAACATCGCGGTTACCTCTGACCCAGGAACACGTTTTTTAAAAGTACTGGATTCTCTTTGCATACAATTAAGAGTAGGTTTTCAAATCCTTCCTAAGTCCTTCCTTGTCACGCTCAATCCTCTTCCACCTGGCTCTTGGTACATACAGAGGTTACCATGCTAACCTCTATGTAGCCAGGGAAATCTATCTGACTCACTGGGCCTCTTTTAAAATATGGAAAACAACAACAAAAAGGCCAAGCCTCAAGTAACCCAGACTGGCCTTGAACTCCTTACAGTATAGTCAGATGACCTTGATCACACGCCCCGTGCTTGCAAATAATGAACTCTGTCAGTCAAGCAATATCCGCTCAACCAGGGGCCTTCATGTTCTTAAGTGTCAGAATACCTGGTGAGACCCTAAAGCTGCCGTGCAACGACCACTGTACCCCTAATTTTTAAGGGATAACATATGTGACCTTAAAGAAAAAAATATTTAAACTTTAATTGGGTGACAAGAAAGGGAGGAAGATGGGAAAACCATTAGGAAATAAATCAGTTTTGTCTTATGTAAGCATTGCTGCTGCAGAGGGTGCTAGGTAACCCACTGGAGACACACAAAGGTGGGGTCCTTACACAGGTCTCCTGGTCGAAACACAGACTTCTGTATACCCCGAGGGCCGTGGGATATACAGCAACAGACTCACCTCCTTCTTGCATTATGACCTTCATAATTAACGTCACAGTAACATCTCTGACCCTCAGGGCTTTTATCTGCAAAGAGAAGTCGGGAGAGATAGTGTCTGTCTTGTATGGGATTGTTTCCGTCAAGCAGCTGTATTGTTAATTGATAAGCAAGTGTTTCAAGAAGTCCCATCTGTTTTTAATTAGATTCCATTTTGGACATCCTTCTAAAAGCTCCAATGATACATACGAGAAGATACTGAAAACACGCATATTGAAGCCATATGGTAACACGCAAAGGACAGATCCACTTAAATGGAATTGAGCCAATGGCTGATAGAAACCCAAAGTTTGAAATACTGAACAACAAGTTAAAGGTTAGTGAGAACCAGAAAAGGAAGAGTATTTGCACTGGAAATTAGTTGTTAGAGGAGACATTCCTATATGAATTATAGGAAACAGACATTCCATATATGTGGCCAGAATAAGAAAGGGAAATATGGAAAAAGACACCAAGACTGAAATAACGGAAATGCTCGGAACTCAGCCCTGGGGTATAGAGAACAAAGAAAGGTATAGAACCCAGAGCATGTGACAAGTCTCGCCCATGCTTACATGTCCTTATTTTTCAGGACAGTGTTCTGTCCAGAACAAAATTGAGCAGAAAGCACGGGTTTCTCATATGTTAGTGGTGTTCTCTTGATGAACCTGTGCAATACAATGTCACCCAAAGTCCATACTCCGCACTTCGGCTCACTGTGGCTTTTGTGCATCCTTCTGGTATCCAGTAACGTCTAACGGCATGAATCCTCCTTTTCTACATCCTACAGATAGTTCCTCAAACTAAAGGTCCTTTGCACCATTGTCCTCCCTCCCCCTTAACCTGTTGTTGTTTCATACTTGCCTTGGCCTGAGAGTCTTAGAGCTGGGATCATCCCATGCATGGCACCTTTAGATCGGCTTTTTTCACCTACTTGTGTATATTCAAGGTCCTTCTGTGTCTCTCCATGGCTTTGATAGTTCATTTCCTTTTGTGATGAGACATCCTCTATTGTCTATTTCAGCTGATTTAGCCAATCACCTACTGAAAGACATCTTGCAAGAAACATGGCAGCACACAGGCAGACTTGCTCCTAGAGAGGAAGCTGAGAGTTCTACATCTGGATTGGCAGGCAGCAGGAAGACAATAACACACTAGCCTTGGCTTGAGCACTTGAAACCCCACAGCTCAGACACAGCGACACACTTCCTCCAACAAAGCCCACCTAATCCAACAATGCCAAGCCTCCTAATAGTGCCACTCCCTCTGAGCCTATGGTGTTCATTTTCCATTCAAATCACCACACACAATAAGAAGAACCAATGGACATAAGAGCCAGTTCTTTGAAAAGACAAGCAAGATTGGCATAACCTTAGTCAAATTCACCAAAAGAAAGAGAAAATCCAAATTAACAGAATCAAAGATAGACAGGGAAACATTACAATAAAGAATAAAATATTCATGACATTATAAGGGATCACTAAAAATACCTACACTCTAGGAGAAACAATATGTACTTATATCAAAATACACTGTATATAAACAATTTTAATAAAAACCCACAATATTCTATTAAGTTGGAGGACCTAAAAGAAATGGATGAATTTTAGATTCATTGGAGCCATCAACATTAAACCAAGAAGAAACAATTAAGCAGGTTCACAACAGATAAGGAAATTGAAACAGCAATAAAATGCCTTCTGACTTAAAAAAAAAATGCCCAGGTCAAGAGGTATTCATGGCAGATTCCCACTAGATGTCAAGGAAGAACTACAACTTCTTCAATTATTCAAAAAATAGAAACAGAAGGAGCACTCCCAAACTCTTTATACAAAAAGTTCTAATATTCAAGCTAGGTAAAATACATCAGAAACAAAATCGACAGATCATCAGTAACACAGATGCAAAAAAATCTCAGTGAAATACTTAAAGACTGAATACAGGTATGTATCAAATCAATCTGGCTTTATCCAGAAGGTTCCTCATGGTCCAACACACATGCATCAATAAGCATAATAAATTGTTTAACTGAACTTAAAGACAGAAACCACATGAACATCCCAATAAATGCAGAAAAGGCCTTTGACAAAATCCAATATGCCTCCATTATTAAAGTCTTAGAGAAAACAGAGCTGGAAGAAACATACCTCAACATAATAAAGGCTGTATATGACAAACCCACAGCCAACTTCGTTATCCTAAGGGAAGAAAAACTCAACACAAGCCCAGAAAATCAAAAGGAAGACATGGCTGCCCACTCTCCCAACTCCTTTTCAGTAGTTCTTGAAGCCCTAGCTTGAGTAGCAAAACCAAAGAAGGAAATTAAAGGGATGCAAATAGGAAAAGAAGTCACAGCATCCCTTTTTGCAATGATTAGATATTATACACAAGAAATCCCAAGAATTCCATTAGAAAACTTCTAAACATAATCAGCACTTTCAGCAAAGTGTCAGTTATTAAATCCATTTCCTTATTATTTTAAGAGATCCGTATATATTTTAGATAACATCTTTATCAGATATATCTTTGGCAAATCTTCTCTCTTGGTCTAAAGTTTTCTTATGTTCTTGTTCATGCTTTTAACATACACAGTTTCTGGTGAGAATAAATAAGATTTAAAGCAGACAAAATCAGAAAGCTATCTCTTTAAGAGAGTGGTGGCAAGCAAGGGAGGGGAAGGTGGTGCATTGTACGGTCAGTCTATATGGCCGTGTTCTGTTTCACTCACCCACAATGAAGATACATGCATATAGTGAGATCTCAGGCAGTGACTGAAAATGTCAGCACCTCTTGCCATGGTTTGCTATCCTGCCTTCTCTCTGTCCTCTTTACAGTTCATCTGAAACATTATCACATTTGAATGGCACCTTTCCCAGGAAGCCATGCTTTTGTGCAAGCCACTCTACTAACCAAGAGACTTTCTGTGGGTCCCGATGTGGGAGCACTGGCCTCAGCCTACACTGGGGCATATGTTCTGAAGAGCAGAAACTGCCAGCCTTGGTTCTTACTGGATCCTGAAGAGTAGAACAGAAGCTGGCATGAGATCAAACATTAGCTGCACAAATGTGTGAAGCAAGTAACCCTAATAAAGTCCCACAGATTGAACAGCTTAAACCACAAAAACTGGTGTCATGGTTCTGGAGGTTCTGTCTGAACTCAAAGCACCAGCAGGGTGATGTTCCCTGAAAAACCTAGAAAGGGTCCTTTCCCAACAGTTGAATAGGCCCACGGAAATTATCTCTCTCATTCTCTCTCTCTCTCTCTCTCTCTCTCTCTCTCTCTCTCTCTCTCTCTCTCTCTCTCTCTGAGTGAGAATCTTACTGTGTAGTCCTGGCTGGTCTGGAACTCACAGAAAACCACTGCCTCTGCCCCTGGGTGCAAGGATTATAGGTGTGCACCATTATACCTAGCCCTGACCCTACTTTAACTGGATAACCTCTGTAAAGACCCTAACATAGAACTCGGAAAAAACATTGTACTTTTTTCTGTTTTGCTTTGTTTTCTTGAGACAGAGTTTTTGTGTGTAGCCCTGGCTGCCATGGAACTTGCTCTGTAGACCAGGTTGGTCCTGAATTTAGAGATCCGCCTGCCTCTGCCTCCCAAGTGCTGGGATTAAAGACGTGCACCACCATTGACTGTCTTAAAATTTTTTAGGCAAAGGAGAAAAATCACAACCAGACCACTGATGAAGACGCCACTTGAAGCAATATCTAGAATGTTCGGGACTTAAAGTTCTATGTCCTCCTCTAGCCTTTGCATCTCACTGTACGAAACTGACCAGGGAAACACCTTCCTCCCATGAGTTCTCAGGAGGACTCTGCAAGATCTTAGTGGTCACAGATTTCATGTGATTTAAAGAGTGACTTGACCCTTGTCCTGGGACTGTCATGGCATCGGGCAAGGCAAGCATGCTAGCAAGAGAAAGAAGGCTAGCTGTAACATTGCGTCCACACTCAGAAAGCAGAGAGAGAGAGAGAGAGAGAGAGAGAGAGAGGAGAGAGAGAAGAGGTGCTAGCTCCCAGTGATTCCTTTTCTCCAGCAAGCCTCTGCCTCCTAAAAGTTCCACAACCCTGCAAGAGTACCATCAGCTGGGGGACACTCTTCAGATATGTGATCCTGTGAGGAAGAGTTCACATTTCAAAGGCCACCATGGCGAAGACACAACACTTGGATAGAAGTTTATTTATTGTTCATGGGAGGAGGTGGTATTCGATTCAGGGTTTCTCTGCAGAGTCTGAGCTATCTTGAAACCCACTCTGGAGACCAGGCTCAACTGCACAGGATTTGGACTTGCCTAGGAAGGCTGAGGAATGTAGTTAAGGCTCCTGGGACAGACCCGACTCTGATGGCAAGGGACTGAAGAAACAGACAAACACAGATAGATATATGGACAGAAAGCTGGGGTCAGGTGGACTGGTCTCTATGATGGAGAAACTGCAGCACCTGGGGAGCTCAGGGTGTTTATTATATACAGTTGAACATAGGGGCAGAGTTATCTATTTTTATTTTATGTGCATTGGTGTTTTGCCTGCATTTATGTCTATATTAGGGTGTCAGATCACTTGGAACTGAATTACAGATGGTTGTGAGCTGCCATGTGGGCACTGGGAATTGAACCTTGATCCTCTGGAAGAGCAGCCAGTGTTCTTAACCACTGAGCCATCTCTCCAGTTCCCCAACAACCCTTTCAAGTGTAAAAACCCCAATGACCCAAAAAACTTTCCACTAGGCCCGCATCCTAAATGTTCTATAACCTCCCAATAGCTCCAAGCTGAAGACTAAATCTCCATCTCATCTCTACCATATGAGGTTTGGGGTGTATTTCAGATCCAAACAGTAGCACTGCCATAGGTTCAGGTGTGAGGTAATGAGCGCCAAACATGGACAGTAGCAGTAAAAATAGAAAACAGTTCCAGGGATGCTTGGGAGGTAGAAAAGGATGCCATGACTAATTGATCATCATTACCTAGTGGCGGTGTGTAGGGAATCTTTCTTTGTCCCGCCAGCCAGATCCCAAACAGTGACACAGAGACTTATTATTGGTTATGAAAGCTCACCTGCTAGCTTAGGCTTGTTTCTAACTAGCTCTTGTAACTTAAATTAACCCATTTCTATCCATCTGCGTGTTGTCACGTGGCTCATGTCTTGTGACCTCATCTCCTGCATGTCATGCTTCCTCTGCATCTCCTCACGACTCCACCTTCTTCTTGCTATCATTCTCTCTGCCCTGAAAATCCTGCCTAGCTATAGGCCGTTCGGTTTCCTATGAAACCAATCACAGTGACATATCTTCACACAGTGTAAAGGAATATTCCACAACAGCAGCATAACCCATTTGAGGCCTCTCAGAGACACCGGGTGCCTTCCGCCATCTCTGAACCCCCAGGGAGCTCACTGGCATGGTCCTCTAACCCAGACTCTTCCTTTCCACCCATGTCCATGGAAAGAAGATGCATCCACCTCCTGATGAACTCCTGCAGGCCCTCCAGGCTCCCACAAAGCAGCAGGATCAGCTCGGGTTGCTTCATAAATGTAAACAAGCCCTGAGTGAGAGATGTGTGCATTTCATCAACTGTGACTTCCTGGTAAAAAGTAGGTGCAATCAAAAGGAGAGCTTAGGGTGGAGATGGGGCATTTCTACAGTTAAGCCATGATTTTTTTTAAAACTCAGTGACCCCCCCCATCTACCAGCAAGCTAAATGGTGGGAGTAGAAACCCATTTTCATTAAAGTGCATTGGGTGCCAACAAGACTAATGTTTAAAAATTGTATGGAGTTGAATTCATGTGTTGTGCAAGTACAGCACACATTTGTAATATGGCCTCACATCTGCCTCTGTGTTTTGGCACATGTTGTAAAGAGATAGGAATCCTCAAGCCCTCTCCTACCAGTCACTTCAGGTATGATAGTTCTCCCATCTTAACCTCAGAATAAAGGCAAAGGACCCTTACCGGGTGCATCATTCAATCTGCTCTTCACCGTCACAATACAAGAAACACGGGCTCACAGCAGAGGCAGCTCTTCCATGGCAAAGTGTTCAGTATAACCATTAGACATCTCCGGAGTCCGTTTCCTGAAATTGGGACACGTGTTGTTCTGGATGGGGGGATTTAAAGGGGAAGAAACAGATGCTTTCCACTTATATATACTAATAATGCCATCTGAAAATGCAGGACGGCAGGCAGGCTGCTAAAATAAATGCTGACTTGAAAGTACCAATGAATGCATAAAAACAAAAAGGCAGTGATTCTTGGGAGTCCTGCCCACAGTGCACCCTAAAAATACCACAAATAAAAACTCTTAAATGGATCAGCTCGGCCCACGTGCTTCTGTTATGCTTCTTTAGAAGGAAACAAACAGAAGCGATGCTAGATGAAGCAGAAGGGAGCTTTAGATAGCAGCACAAGCCTGGGCAGGGATGGCAGTTTGAAGCATCCTTAGCAGAAGGACGTCTTTCAGTTTGACTAAAACTGTCATGAAAAAGATGGGAGGGAGGGACTGGACATTAATAAAACAAGATGTGGGGAAGAGGGTAGCTGGAGAGAAGGCCAAAACTGCAGAGAGGGAAGTTGAAAGGAAGGCTGAAAATAACTCAAAGGACAGTGGGACTTGAGGCTGTGGTGTAGAAAATCTAGCATTGTTCTGATATGGGAAACATTTAGTTTCAAATGAAGGGGCTGGAAGCGTTCTAGGGTAACAATCTGTGCAGGTGACGCTCTCGTCGGGGTAACTAGTTCTAAACACCAAACCATTCTGAAAGGCATAGGAAAAGATTGAGGCTTTGGGATTATGAAGACTCATCCATTCACCTTGACGGAGAGACTATATAGATGGGCTAAGACCATATTTATCCGCATTCCCCTCCTCTGCTAAAGGGCCTTCATCCTGCCATCTCCCTCATCCAAGAGACTCAGTCTCACCCACTTCAGGAGCAATCACCATTCCCTGCGCACAGCACCTCTCCATGTCAGACCTCCCGGCTCCTCCCTAAATGATGAGCAGCCTGTCACGAGGTCTCAACTGCCCTCCTAGTCACATGAGCTTGTCCATCACATATGTGCTCGTGGTTTGCCTATCCCTTCTGCACAGGCTCTCGGGATTACTCAAAAAAGGAATTCCTTCTTCATTTTCAAAATGTGTCTTGGGAATATTAGAGACAAAACAATGCAAGTATGTAGAGCTCAAAGAAACTAAACACATGCAAACTGTCAAACTCCAAGCGAAATGGAAGAATGTATTTTCAACAATAGACTACTATCTTAGCTTTGCCCCTTAAACGATCAAAGGATTTTTTTGAACTATTAGAGAATTAGACGCAACTTTGAACCTTGCATTGGTAGATGAGTTTGAGATATCTTTGCTTGACTGGAGTTACTAGATCAAGAGGTCAAGAAGCAGGTACTACAGGAGGCTACATATACGATTTCTTTAGCCTCGTTCCTAACATTAACAGTCAACTGAAGAGTGGGCACTACTGGTTGAGTACATCTCTAATAGGAATCAAAACAATGCACACTGCTCCGCTTTGGGTCTTGCAGATCCATTTCTTAAGGGCCTCATCTTCAGTGTCGCACTATTGAGATAGAGTGGAAGCTTTAAGAGGTGAAGCCTGGTGAGAGAGAGGTCGGCTGCGGGCGCTCCTTCCGCTCCTTCAGCCAATAGCCGCTGAGATACCAACCCACTGGGGCGTGGTCTCTCTCGCTTTAAAAAAAAAGCAGTGGCAGCCCTTCGATCACTCTTCTGTTTCCCAGAATACTCCTGTTCTCTTTGCTCCACCTCTACTTCCTATCTGGTTTTCCCGCCTATACTTCCTGCCTGGCCAATCAGCGTTTATTTAAAATATGATTGACAGAATATAGACAATTCTCCCGCATCAGAGGTTTTAGGTCCTGGGGTTGTGGGCTCAAACAAGGTGGGGGAGGCACTATACTCATCCCCTTCCCATTTGTGACTTCTTGCCCAGGAAGTGAACAATCTGGCCCTGCAAGTACTTTCCACCATTATCATTCAGTGCCACACTGGAGGTTTAAAAGCAATGACGTCATGGACTATAATCTCTAAACCATAAACGAAACTAACCTCTTTCTGCTTTTTCTTTCATGTGTGCCTATGCATATATACATATTGTATGAGTGTACATACATCATATGTGTGTATGGAAATTCAGGTGCATGTGGGTCATGGCATAACGGCGAGGGCAGAAGACAACTTGGGAGTTGATTCTCACCTTCCACTTTGTTTTTGAGACAGGGTCTCTATTTGCTTGTGGCCACTGCACCACATATGTCACACCAGCTGGCCCATGAGCTTCCCGGCGATTCTCCTGTCTCAGTCTCTCACCTCTATTTGGGAGTGCTGGGATTACAGGTATTTACCACACAACTGGCTTTTCCCAAGGGTCCTGGAAATCTGAACTTAGGTTGTTGGTAAGTGCTTTTACTACTGAACAGTCTCTCCAGCTCCCTAAGTGAATGTTTCAAATATTTATTATGAGCCAAATCCCTCACCCAGCAGCACAGATTTAGTGGACTGGATGGTATTCCAAACTCCACATAAGTCAAGAATGTCAGACCTTCATTTGGAGACATGATCTTTGAAGACATAATCGAGTTAAGTCAGGATTACTGTGGGTCCTAAATCAAATGTTTACTGTTCGTATCCAGGAAAAGAGAAAGCCGAAGGCACAAAGAGACACAGGAAAGAAATGTGAAGACAGGCAGAAATAAGAAACCCCATGGTGGCTGTGCCAAGACAGACTGCCCCTGCTCTAAACTGTACTCCACATCGGATAAAACGATGTTATCATCTGTTTTCCAGGCTGTACGTTGCTCTGAGAGACTCCATTTTATAAGGAGCTTTTTATTCCATTTTGAGTGCAGGATTTTTACACACACACACACACACACACACACACACACACAGAGAGAGAGAGAGAGAGAGAGAGAGAGAGAGAGAGAGAGAGAGAGGCTCCTTGCATCTCTGTAAAGATTCTTTTGAACTCCTCAGATTATACTTCAATCTCTTTAATCCTCTTGAAGGACATTCAGTAACACACACATATATGAAGAGATATATTTACTGTGTGATATGTATCATGTGATTTGAGAGTTAGTATTAGTAGTTAAGACTGGAATAAAATTACCCATGTTTCTGAGGATCTGCAGGCAGTTGCCAGTAATTGGGGAGAGGGGTTCATGAATCACAGACATTGTTCTTGTCAGGGTTCCTATTGCTGTGATGAACACCATGACCAGAGCAACTTGGGGAGAAAAGGTTATTTCTCACACTTCCAGGTTAACTGTCCATCACTGAGGAAAATCAGGGCAGGGACCAAAACGGGAAAGGAAACTGGAAGCAGGAGCTGATGCAGAGGCCATGGAAGGTGCTGCTTATGGCATGCTCAACATGACTTGCTCACCCTGCTTTCTTATAGAATACAGGATCACCAGGCCAGGAATATTACCACCCACAATGGGCTGGGCCTCTCCCATTAATCACTAAGAAACTGCCTATCTGCTTCTTATGGAGGCATTTTGCCAAATGAGATTCCATTCTTTTAGATAACTCTAGCTTTTATCAAGTTGACATAAAACTAGCCAGAACAGACATACACTACACATATCTCCCAAGAAATTACAGACAAGTTGATAGTTGCTAGAGGAGGAAGACAGATTTTCTTCAGTAGTACAACCACTGATAGGTACCCATGGTCCTGTGAATAACCTCTACCCTTGTTCCTGTAAGCAACCCTAATGAAACTCATTGGATCAAACAAGGGGGCGCAAGGGAGATAAAGCCCCGCTGTATATGAAGAGGACCTGAGTTTGAAGCCCTAGCACCTATGTAAAAGTTGGATGTGGTGGCACACTTCTGTAGCCCAACACTGGCAGGAGGCGGGGCAGAGACCCACAGAATCCTGGAGCAAACTGACCTGGCAATCTAGCCAATCACTGAGCTCCAATCCAAGACGCTGGAAAAAAAAATAAAAATAAACGAGGTGACAGGGTAAGATACCCAATGCTGACTTCTGGCCTATTAACCCAGGCACATTCACACACACACACACACACACAAAAGACATGGAAGCAGATGGGAGATGAGTTAGGAAGAGGGTCAGCAGAGTGGGAGAGGGAATGTGGGTAATGGGAGTGAGAATGACCGAAACACAAAATGTATGAAAACGGTGGTATATGCAAATAAAACATTTTTAAAGAAAATTTGTCTTTGTGTCAGCCAGTTATCAAGGCACGGAAGAACCATGGATAAAGCCCTATATCGTAAACACAGATGGACACATCTTTCCACAACGTCAGCACTTGAAACAGTAGATTCACAACCTGCAGGGCTTTGACTGGCAACAATCTGTCAGACCATCTTGCCTACCTTGGTAATTGACCAAGACAAATGTTAAGTCCTTCCATTTTAATCTTAATTACTAACATTAACTCTCTCCTCACATAACACAAAGTAACTATTACTATGTATGTGGTCATAGAATGAATGTAAGTTGATGAGATTATAGCACAGTTTAAGAAGTTTTAGAAGCATGGTGATAAAAATGGAAAATAAGTCTCTCAGGGCAAGGCACAGCCTGAAAAAATAACATTTTTACACAATATAGAGTAAGGTGATGGCTATTCTTGGTTGTCAACTCCTGACTTCATGTAGAACTAGTTAAAACCAAACAGCTGGATACACATGAGGGATTTTTCTTAATAAAATCATTTCGAGTGGAAGAATCACTTTTAATCCAGATCTTTTGCAGTAGGAAGATTCACCTTAAATAGCTATCGTCTATCTATCTATCTATCTATCTATCTATCTTTCTTTCTTTCTAGCTAGGATTTATTAGAGTGGTTTACAGGCTGTGATCCAGCTAGTTCAACAATTGCTGCCTACCAATGGAAAGTCCAAGAATCCAGTTCAGTCCATAAGATATAGGTATAGATATAGATACAGAGATACAGATAGATACTCATTAGAACTGATAGAATGAATACACACACACCATAGGATAGAATATATATATAATACACATATATATACATATACATACACACACACACCACAGATATAGAACTCATCAGTGAATACCCAATTGAAGACAATGACTCCCCATCCCGAGCATCCATCAATAACTAATAGTTCCCCAGGGAAGGGTAGGGCCCATGAGCCTGACTGCTGGCAGGTCTAGTCTTATGCAAACCCAGTGCATACAATGACAGCTGCTGTGAGCCCATTATTTCAATGGCCATGTCATACCCAGAAGAGAGCCTTGTGCAACCAACCCTTCTCCTTGTCACCCAGCTGTGACATTCTTTCTTCTCCCTCTTCCAATGTTCCAGAGCCTTACTGGAGTGGTATAAATGTTCTGTTTAGGGCTTAGCACTCAAATGTCACTTATTCTCAGCATCTTGAACAGCATGAGGCTCTGAATTTACTGCCACTCACTGCAAAGAGAAGATTCTCTGATCAAGACTGAGAGTAGCATTTGTCTGTAGGTATGAACAAACATCTAGAAGGCAGTTTGAAGGGAAGCTGGCAAAACAATGGAAAATTGAATCCAGATGCTTAAGGAAAAGGCTGTAGAAGGAATTTCTGTACAGAATGGGAAGAAGGTAACAACTTCAATCTTCATTCCCTAGAAATCTATTGCTTCTATAACGATATTCATCTCTGCGTTTATTAGGTACATTTTTAGGACCGAGGATGTAGCTCAATTATTTGAATGCTTGTTTAGCAAACATAAAACCCTGGGTTTGATCCCTAGCACCACATACACCTGGCACAGTAAGTAGCCTACACAGCAATCTCAGCACTCAGTAGTAAAGGCAGGAAGATCGAAAGTCCAGGGTCTTCCTTAGCTCCATAAGGAGTTGAGACCAGCCTCCAGGAAACAGCGGACCCTGTCCCATAAAAAAACAGAGCTTACTCAACACTTCTGGGTAAGATGGCAGATGAGAAGCCACACACAGACACTCAGTGACAGAGAAAAATTATAGTCAAGATAATACACAATAAGTTCTTATCCTGCAGAGACAAAGGAGACGGGAGAGCTGAGCATTGGAGTCCAGCTGCAACCCCTCTCCAATAGAAACCAAATAACCAAATGAAGTGGCAATCATACTAGACTAGCGAGATTCAATCCATGCTTATGGCACGCAGAATAATGTCCTCCTCAAAACATTTGCATGCTATTTTCTCAAGCCTATAAACAGTCTAAGAAAGGAAAAACACAGTCTACGATCTATGGGAAAAAAATGTTTACAAATCTTGTGTCTAATTCAAACATAAATCTCAAAATTCAAAAACAAAAACAAATGCTATAGTTTTAGCATGACTTGATTCCCTGAGAAATCTGTACGTAAAGATTTTGTACTCAAGGTATTGATAAGTGCTATAAGCCCCTGCAGGAGGTTCTTGGATGACTGGAGATGTACCCTCAAAATGGATTGTAAGACCTCACCCATTTTCATTTGCTTTCCAGGTTAAGATATATATTCCCTTAGAATGTGCCAGCTGTGTCAGAGGGCTAAACCAAAGAAGTCACCCCATCTTAGTCCAACAGATTCAGGACTGAAATAAGTATCTCTTTACTGCATAAGCCTGTGCCACATACTTCAGTACACTGATGGGCTACTGCCTACTATACAAACATGCGCCAGACAATGGAACAGTCACATCGCCACAGAGGGACTATGACAGCTAAATAAGTACATGTCAAGACACTGAAAATCATTTTGTATGGAAAAATAAAAATCAAAAGCACGACTTCTGACAAAGATGTAAAGCAACTGGAAATCTCAGACACGACTGGTAAAACTGGAACACAATTGAGTAGTTTCACAAAAAGTTAACCCTATACTTACCACAACCTAGCCATCTACTCATGAACTAAAGAGAAATATGTGTGTTTGTAGGTCATGAAACTAGAAGGGAGAGCTTTAAAGGGGAGGAAGAGATCTTAAGGGAGGTATATTCATGTTTTCTTGACATGAAGCCTGTGGGTGAGTGCAGAAGCCAGGGTAATAAAGACAGCAGAAAAACTGATTAATGCCCTCTCAAATAAATCTGACAGTTTCCCAGTTACAGCATCAATTGATTTAACTGAAATTTTTTTTGCAAACCAAATCAAGGAACAATGGGGAAAAAAGTATTTTAATTCTGCCAAGGACTTTTTGTTGTTATTTTGGGTGGTTAAGTGCAGAAAATACATTAGACACTAAAAGTGTAAGATTGTGAAGCTCCACAGTTTCTGTTCTGTTTTGAGATGCATTGAGATGTACAAAAAATGCATCTGGTTAATTTTGCTGTGTGATCTTTTTTACTCATTTGCAAGCTTTTTAAAAATAACGTTTATAAATTTAAAAAGAAATGCCTCTACTCACTGATAGAAATAAACACTAAATATCAACCCCTTAAAAAAAAATACACCATACAAAGACATGTAGGTTAATGTCAATACAGCTTTATTTTCATTGCTCCAAAACTGAGAATTCCCAAATGTCTATCAGTAAGTGAATGAACAAACTGGCAAAGTCAAAGAAAGGGAATCATGCACACACAACAGAGGAATCTCAACATAATCTCTACAGTAAGAGCTAAACCAAAACTATGATTCAATTTACATAACCGTCAAAGAAACGCAGGCTGATTTCTAGTCACAGAAAGGTCAGGGTCTGGGCAGAGGGGTCTGGTGAGTGGCAGAAAGGGAGGATTATTAAGAATAAGGAACTTCTTAGAGGTGGTATTTACATCTTGATTGTACTGGTGGTTTAAGGGCACAAACTCGATAGAACTTAGTAAACTATGTCCATTTTAAGTGAGTAGATTACTTACATCCTTCATAGGGCAACGGCTAGTCATTTTTGAGACAAGGTCTCACTACGTCTCCCCGATTGTCCTGGAACTATCTAAGTAAACTAGGGTGGCCTTGAACTCAGAGACCCAATCAGCTTCTCTTACCCGCCGCCTGGTGCTGGGATTAAAGGCGCGTGCCACCGCGCTATTGCTATTTTAAAAACACAGTAAGAGACATCAACTACCTGGCAAAGTTGCATTAGAAAAAAAAAGAGGAGGAGGAGGAGGAAGAGAGAGGGAGGGAGGGAGGAAAGGAGGGAGGGAGGGAGGGAGGGAGGGAGGGAGGGAGGGAGGGAGGGAGGGAGGGAGGAAGGAAGGAAGGAAGGAAGGAAGGAAGGAAGGAAGGAAGGAAGGAAACACCAGAAAGGTCCAGTCTGGTGGCCTAAGCGGGCGTAGCTGTGTAAGCAGGTCTCTGGGATGAAGAGCCAACACCTCAATGAAAAGTTGGAGGGATGAGGGAGAATGCAGTCCAGAAAGATTCTCCTCCTCCCTTGCCCTGAGGAATTGTAAACGTAGGTGAACAGTTGGTGTCTAAGGGATTTGAAGTCATGGCCGTTCTTGCTGTGGGTTTGGTTTGCAGGCGGTGATGCAGCACAAATGAAAGCTGGCACAAATAGTCTAGAAGGAAAACACTTCCGTGACCAGAAACTGCCTCACCACAGCTAACAGGGAATCCTGCGTCTCAAACCCCGGCATCTTTCCCCCCGAACTCCGGGAGACCTGGGTCAGCAGCTCCACTCTCTTCCGCCCGGAAGGGCTTCCACCGCCTACAGAATGAGAACCCTTTGCCAGCCACGGCGCTCCTCGCCGCAGCGCGCAGCCGTGAACTGGTCGCTTTACGGTCGGAGGGGCGGGGCGTAAATGTGTGGCGCAGAATGAGTTTAGGAGAGACCAGACTTTTGCGACAGGACGTAAGTGACGGCGAAGGCAGTGCGACAGCTGCCGGAGGGCCGAGGAGGCGGGTTTGTGTTCCCAGGGCCGAACAAGGATAAGGGGGGGCGCGGGTCCTGGGCTAGGGTAGCTGGAGGCCCTCAGCCACAGCCATGAGCGAAGGGGAACGGCGAGGAGGAGGCCTTGGGCATCCTGGGGCGGTGGGTGGCTCCGAAGGGCTGGCGGGCCGGAGAGCCGGCTCCAGGCCGGCGATCTGACCCGTGTCTTCCCCGAACTCGCAGAGCGGCGGGTCCTGTCCTCGCCATGAGGCCGCAGCAGGCGCCGGTGTCCGGGAAGGTGTTCATCCAACGAGACTACAGCAGCGGCACACGCTGCCAGTTCCAGACCAAGTTCCCCGCGGAGCTGGAGAACAGGGTACGCACACAGCCTGGCTCCTTGCACTTGCCCTGGGGAGGGAGAGTCCCTGGAGCGGGAGGGAGTATGGGTCCACCATCTCACCCGCTGTCTCCAGGTTCATGGCAAAAGATGTACGAAGGTAAGGTCTAGTATCTGGACAGGGACTAAGGCCAATGCTCAGAGTACAGGGATCTATAGAACTTTAAGACGCACACTGCCTTCAGTCTACCCAGGAGTGCCCTTAACAGGGCGCGCACACACATACACACACACACACACATACACACACGGTTATTGACACCTTGATGATGCGCTACCCTGGGGTGTCCTTAACTTGATACTACACGCACGGCGCGCGCGCGCGCACGCACACACACACACACACACACACACACACACACACACACACACGGAGTTATTGACACCTTGATGAGGCGCTAATTCCTGGAACTCCAGGCTGCCTCATACAGCCCGTGGTGACCTATACCCCACCGCCTTTCCACGCAAAAGGAAACGTCATCATTCTCATGACTGATGCTTGTGGTCACTGTGCTGATCATCCTGTTCAGCCGAAAGGGTTTATTAGTGATGTGCCTGGTAGGCCGGACAGGCCCTTTTGGAACCTGAAAAACGTCCCTGGGCCTGGGCAGGAATGACTGAGGAACTTGTAGTGAACTCTTCACCCCAGAAGCAATCCCTGGGATCTTTCTGTTCATCTGGCATATCAAAACTGTCATCAGGTATAGGGTCTTTGGGTAACCTTATAAACAAAGATGGATTTGTTTGCCGTTCCTTCAGATTTAGTGCCCCCCAAAATCTATCCTGCTTCAAAGTTAGTGCTGTGGGCATATGTGTGCCTGTGCCTACCCAGTGTGATTCTTTTGTTCATCAGCCATGTTACTCACCTTTCGTTTCCCGTTCAGAAGTCAGTTTCAAAAAACTGAGCTAGAAGGGTGAGGAACTTAGAGATGATTAAACGTGGTGTGGGTGTGGGGCTAAGAAATGCTGGTTGTGAACTAGGTGGGCGGAGAGGAGTGTGTACTAGAGAAATGTGCCCCAGCCATTTAAAATCAGTTTGTCGGGTTGTAGGCAGGGGGTGTAGCTCAGTGCTGGAGCCTGTCCTCAGCAGGTTGAGGGCTCAGGGTTCTGTCCCCAACACTAAATAGTTAGGCCTGTAATCCCAGCCACTAGGGAAGTTAAGGCAGGAAGGTGTCAAGTTCAAAGCCAGCCTGGGCAGCTTGAAGATATCCTACTCCAAAATAGCTTGAAAAGAGGGGAATCCTGATGGCATAATTCAGTGGTAGAACACTTATCTAGCATGTGTGAGCCTCTGCTTTCAGTCCCTAGCATTGACTGATATTAGTGTTGGAAAATCGTTGGTTAGTTATCTTCTCCTTAAGTTTAATTTATAACCATAGGCAAATTAGTGGCCCAGTTGCCTTTTCAAACTAAAGATCAAACAAGGTTTGAAAAGATACTGTATAGAGTGTGACCATGAACACCTGGGTGTCCGAGGCAGGATTCTGAGTTATAGACCAGTATGGACTGCATAACAAGACTCAGTCTCAGAAAGAGTGAGGGTGGTGTGATTTTGATTCACTTGTTTGTGAAATGCCATTTAAATGCCTTTGTTTGCTGGTTTAAAGGTAAAACTTCTCTCTTTATTGAGCCAGACACATATATGCAAAATCAGGTATTAGCCTTTGGGTATAGTAGAACCGTTCTTTGATAATCTTAAATTTAAGCAATAAGCTGTAGTCACATTGCCCCACATTATTCCAGGAAATTGATGTTGCTAAATTCTGGCACCCAAAAATGGTACTTCTTTGACTTGATAAACCCCGGAATTGCTTGTGGTACTGAACACTATATGGAATGTGCTTTTGACTTTTTTAGTGTGTGAGTTAAACCTCAGTTTATATCTTAAACTATTTGGAAAAGCTTTATGTGTATCTGTTGATTATAAGTTTAAGTTTTCCTTACTTTATGTGATGGGAAAGGTTTATTTCTTTACTAACTTAGAAATACTGCTGATTGCTCTGCTAGTAGGCCCAGTTTCATTCTGTGGGAGTATCACACTTGTCAGCTTAATAGAGAAAGAAACTAATACACAAGTGCCTTATATTACATTAGTTTAAAAAAAAAACTGCATGCATGCTGTTTGAGCGTGTGGATGGATGCATTGTGTCAGTTAACAAGAGTCCCCTGCCTGGGAGAATGGGATGTTTGACACTTACATCCTTAGTCCTGCCTGGGAGAATGTGGTGCCTTGACACCGACGTCCTTAGATGCCTCGGTAGTTTTTCAAAGGAAGCTTTGTTGTCATTTTAGCCAAAATGCAAATGTTTTAGTCACCCTTGGTCTTCGGGATAGAAAAAAATCCAAATGAACTGTGGTAGAGACAAACTGTCCTTGATCTAGTCAGCAGAATTAGCCTTGACTTGGCGTCTTGTGTTGGTGATCTCTTCAGGCTTCAGGGATATATATTTCAACAAGAACAACACTTCTGAGAAAATAACCCCTATTTCTATTCTGAATGATGTTTATCAGACCATATTTTTGTATTTGGTTCCAATTTTCAATATAGTTTCTAAATCAATATCCGAAGATCTTGGGAGAATTAATGACTCTCTTAATGTGCTTAGACATAACAGATTTTAAGAACGCCTGAGTTCGTTCTTTGAAGCTTAAGTGCAACATTGAAATACATCACTAAGGCAGGTTTGTTGCGCTAACCATATACTTACACCAACATTAAGTGTAAGAAAGGAAGAATGCAGTCCAAAAGAACGTCAAAAACGGTAGCATAGCCTATGTGTAGATCATGGCATAAGCACTTTAATCTGTTGTTGCTGCTGCCGTATTTATAAGTAGGAGTGCAATCCAGAACGTTGAAAGCGATAGCATACATTATATGTAGTAGATCACTACCATAATCACTTGCTGCCATTGCTAAGTATTGGTTGCATGTGCTTTTGTAGGCTAGAAGCTTAGGTTTATTTGTACTGATATTACCACAAGTGGTGAGGGATGCATTGAGCTGCTGTTTACCATGCTACTAGGCAGTAGGAATTTTCAGCTCCATTATAATCTTGTGAGGCCACTATTTTTGTATGTTCCACGAACCCAGAACATTATAAAGCCCATAATGGTTAGTGCTGTTTACCCTAACTGTTCCTGTCTATGCCCCCATCCATCACACTCCTTTATATTAACTTCTTAAAATTGTTTGTGCTGTGTACATACAGGAATTAAGGTTGGAGCCCAGGACTTCATATGTGTTAGGTAAATGTTTGACCACTAAAACTCAAAATTTTCTTCTCATATGCTTTTAAAACAACTTTATTCCTTTTTGTTTTCTTAGCTTTAAAATGAATCCCTGACTTCAGATTTTGTTTATTAAACTAGCCAATGGTTCACCTCCATTTTGCAAACTATGGTACTCTCAGAATAATAATTAGTATTCCTAGTCCAAGAGACATTTGTAATATGGAAGAAATAAGGTAATCCTGGGTTGGATTTCATTGTTTTGAATTACTGTATATAAAGAAATGCAAACAATTTAAACAAATTGATCAGATCATAAGACTTAGATAAATAAAGTAACAACAAAACTGAGACTGTTAAATGGTCACTAGCTACCCAAAGGGTTAATTTAGGCTAACTCCTGAACTGTCCTGATGTGATCCCAGTGCAAGAGCACCATGGCTTAGGTCTTCTGTGACCAGTCTTTTATTTTTTTGGTGGTGGAGTGTGTTTCAAGACAGTGTATTTCTCACTGTGTAGCTCTGGCTGTACTGGAGTCCACTATGGAGACTGGCCTTAAACTCAGAGAGATCTGCCTGCCTCTACCTCGCAAAGGCTGGGATTAAATGTGTGTGCCACTATGCCTAGCTGCCTCTCTCAAAATCTTTGTCCACCTAGCCCTTGTCATAAAAACTAAGGACAACTGTCTCTGACCTAAGAAACTTTAAGAGCTCAAAGACTAGATCATAAAATATTATCTACTTTTCAAAATTGTTTTTCTGGACTAAATATGTGGCTTGGTAGTAAGAGTGCTTGCCCAGAGTGTTTGAGGTCCTGGGTCAGAATGATAGTCACCAGTGAAATACTCTACATACGAATGGGCATCAAAATTTCTAGGAGAAACTATAGAAAGTTGAATAGAAAGTTGAAGTATACGAAACAGTGTTAGAAGAAAGTGAAAACAAATTACTAGGGCTGGAGAGTCAACTCAGTTTTTAGAGTAGTTGCCTCATGTGCAGGAAGCCCTGGGTTCTGTACCTGTTCCAAATAAAATTAGGTGTAATAGTTTGTGCGTTAATCCTAGCAAGATGGAGAAGATACAAGGATCAGGACATGAAAGTCATCATGTCTTTAGCTACATAATGAGTTTGAAGTCTGGAATTCTTGAGACCCTATCTCAACCAGAGTGAAAAACGGGATGGCAGTAGCAATTTTCCTCTGCCACTTACCGACCCAAACGTGATCTGAGAAATGGGTCCTCTGAGCATCATAAGTTGCATATATGCCATGGAACTAGTGATACAATCTTCTGGAACATATACAGCCTGTCCTTAACTAAGATGTCACTGGGAGACAAATGACAAATATATTAGTGTGAACATGGGGTAATAATGTCACTAAATAAAGTGGTACTTTATGTCAATAAAGCCGGGTTAGAAATGGCTTTATTGTGAAGCATTGTGTCAGTTTGAGAACTTTACCCTTCTCATAGTATGAGGATCTAGTAACAAAATAATTGCTTCAAAAGGAGAGCCTGAGAAAACAACATAAAACTTACCATTTGCTCACTCTACTTAAAATACTCTTGCCGTTTTCCTAGTAAATTCAGTATTCAGATGCTTGCTTTAAGATTGCTTACTCTCAGTAGGTAATGGTGGTGCACACCTTAAACCCCAGCATTTGGAAGGGCAAGGCAGGAAAATCACAAGTAAGAGATCATCCTGGGCTACAGAGTAAGACTCTGTTTTAAAAAAAATAAAAATAAATACTCTTCCAAGATAAAAGGAACCTCTTATGTGCCCCTACAATTAAGGGTGTGTGTATATAAAGACTGGTCATAGCATTGTAGGTGCTCAAAATACAAATATATATGACTAAAGATAGTATCATTAGAATTTCAGTATAGGGAAGTAGCAGTTTGAACCATCAAGATTTCTAGTATCCCCTAGGATGAATAGTAAACCCAAGCAGTTATATTAGTAACATGGATCCAGATTTAACCACATAAAAAGATAGTCACTTCATCTTTTAGAGTTTGGATTTTAGATAAGGTCTTATGAGCCCAGGCTGATCTCAGCATTCATTATATCACTAATGTCTTAGTTACTGTTCTCTACTGTGAAGAGACATCATGATGAAGGCAACTTATGAAAGAAAGTATTTAATTGGGGGCTTACTTACAGTTTTAGAGGGTGAGTAGACTCTATAACTGTCATGGTATCGGGCATTGGCAGCAGGCAGGCAGACATGGCACAGGAGCAAAAGCTTAGAGCTTAAATCTGATTCACAAGTTGGAGACAGAAAAAGAGCTAACTAGAGTGGCAAGAGTCTTTTTTTTAAAAAACATTATTTAACTTTATTTCATGCACATTGGTATAATGATGTCAGATTCTCTTGAACTGAATTTACAGACAGCTGTGAGCTGCCATGTGGGTGCTGGGAATTGAACCCAGGTCCTCTGGAGGAGCAGTCAGTGCTCTTAACCACTGAGCCATCTCACCAGCCCCGGCAAGAGTCTTTTGAAACCTCAAAGCCCACTCCCAGTGACACAACACAGCCACACCTTCTAATCCTTAGCAAATAGTTCCACAACTGGGGACCAAGAATTACAACATGAACCTTTGGGGGCCATTCTCATTCAAACCCCAGCCAAGACTGATCCTCCTGCCTTGGAATCCCTTGTACTGGCACAGTGTATGCTACCATGCCCGATCTAGTTCTTTTTTAAAAAAAAATTATGATTTATTTATCTTTATTTTATGTGCATTGGTGTGAAGGTGTCAGATCCCCTGGAACTGGATTTTCAGACAGTTGTGAGCTGCCATGTGGGTGCTGGGAATTGACCCCGGGTTCTCTGGAAGAGCAGTCAGTGCTCTTAACCGCTGAGCCATTTCTCCAGCCCCTGATCTAGTTCTTGTCTTTAAATTCAGAATATTGTCAAAACAATAATGTGAATTTGTGGTAGCAAGCAATGACTTTACCATCTTTGTTTCTAAAACTTTAAATTCTTTCCTCCCTACAGATTGACAGACAGCAGTTTGAAGAAACAGTTCGAACTCTAAATAACCTTTACGCAGAAGCAGAGAAGCTTGGGGGCCAGTCATATCTTGAAGGCTGTTTGGCTTGTTTAACAGCTTATACCATCTTTTTATGCATGGAAACTCATTATGAGAAGGTACTGTATATTTGTGTTTAGAGGCTCTCTAAAAATCATGAAAGAAGGTAAGTTTTTATATAGTAAAGTTGCTTTAAACTTTAGAAGCGTGTTTAAAATAATTCAGATTTTGTTGTTGTTCCTAGTATGCAGGAGTGAGCCCTAAATGTTTAAGAACAGGTCAGAATGTGTATGTCTGCTTGGAGTAGCAGGTTAGTGTTCAGAGTCCTCGTGTAAAGTGGCTGTAGAAAATCTCTGTCTTCATTACTTTGTTTTCCAAAATTTCATATTCAATCTTATCCTCCAACTTGAGCTTTTTTCCTTCTCTTTCAGCTGCCTACCAAATCTAGAGTTTCTGGTGCCAACTTAAGATGCTCAGAATGCAAGTGTCCCATCTCCCCATTCTTTCAGGCGTACCCTGTCTTTTTAGCCTGTCGTTAGGTGTGAGAATTGAAGAGGGAAAGTACTCAGTTGTAAAGAACTGCAGTGTTTTCTGTTTCCCCATTTGTTAAAGCCGTCTTCTCTGTTGATGTCCCTCCATCTCACTCTTAGTTAGGAGACTGGTATTCTCCTAACTCATTTCTCCCTGTTCTTTGCTCTTCCAACCTGACCTTCCAGTCTTTATAAAACACAGCCTTACTTCCCCTGCCACTCCCAAGTCAGTGGCCTTCCATCTTTGCCTGATTACGACTGGATCAGGCAAGCTCCTCCTGAAGCTGGTGTCAGGTTGCCTTCCTAGCTGTCTCCCATACCCTTCCTTTGCTTGTTTCAACAGCCAGACTTGGTTAGTTTCCAGTCAGATAGTAGCTCTGTGGTCCTCTTCAGCAGTAGCTGTTCTTTTCATTCCCAGCTACGACCAGTCCCATTTTCTGTTCCTGTCCAATTTTACTTAACTCTCATAATCAGATTATTTCTCTCTTGTGTCCATTTTCTGGCACTTATGCAACACTGTGGAACATAGGGGTATGTGTCCTCTTCAACTACAGGTATTGCCTTAACCATTGTGTTACGTATTTTAATGCCTAAACCATGTTTTGACTATGTTAGGCACTCCTTGAATATGTGTTAAATAAATGACTTAAGTTTCCACAGTAAACTCCAAACATACCTGTAAATTCTTAAAATGTTTATAGAATGACTTCCTGTAAAGATATCCACAGTACGGACCTCTTAAAAGAAGAGTGGAAATGGAAAGACAAGTTAGGGAGTTCACAGAAGTCCAAGCTGAGAGTGCTTGGATTAGGAGCAGGGCAGTTTGGGTGGAAGGAAGTGACTGATTCCAAAGGATATGTTGATAACAGATTCGGGCAGGAGCTAACTTTAACTTTGGGAGAGGATGGAAAGTTGAATTCCCTTAGATTAAAAAAACACACTTATCCAGCATTGCTTTTAAAGAAGTATGTTTCTGCCAACAGTGAGAGAAGTACATCCTTTGGAGTGACAGTTGTAAGAAGAAATTAATAACTGGGTACTAGACAAGTCATTCTAGCGATAGGATCTTGGACACATTCATTTTCTTGGTGTTCTCTCAACTATAAAGTAGATCTTGGAATTAATATATTGCCTCACTTATAGTAAATGTTAAAACAATTTCTTAAAGTAGATTTTTTAAGAAAATATTTTTATGTATTTATGTGCACACATACATGTGCCAGGGCACCTGTAGAAATCAGTAACCTCGGGTACAGGCCCTGTCTTCCCTGTGTTCTCCTTCTCTTGTTCACTGCTGTATATTCCAGGCTAACTGGCCCTCAGACTCCCTGTCTCCTGCTACGGTAATGCTTGGATTCTAGGTGCTTGTGCTTCTGTTTCCAGCTTCTGCCTGAGCTCTGGGATCTGAACTCAGGGCATGAGGCTTGCACAGCAACCATGTCCTTTGGTTCTCTCTGCAAAGCTGGGATTGAATCATTTAGACCCCAGTGTTTTAAACACAAAAGTTTCTTAGTCAGTGAGCAGTAAACTAAATATAATGCTTACACTTTATTGTGTGGGTTGAATTTTTTTGAAATAGTCAATAATCCTTAAAACTTGCTTAAGCAATTATGCACTTTGTTGCTTATAATATGCTATTTAATGATTTTTCAGTGAAAATAAAGACGTTAGTTTTATTTCTCCACTGTTCCTATCTATTAGTATTGGAGAACAATTGGTTCTCCTCTCTGTCCGCTTTGTTTACTAACTAGAAAGCATCCCTTTTGCCTGTGGGCTGTAATTAGAAGGACACTTGAATATTTTCTGGAAAAAAAAAAAAAAACCACCAAGATTCTGATCTCAACTCAGCCAGGTTCATGCTACCTCTCTAGCAACCTATGTGCTGAGTCACATTAACTTAGGTTGTCTATTCCTAAGTTTGTCTATTCCTGGAGGTTTGATGTTTACGTTTAACTTTGTAATGTTATACTAGTTGAGGTTGTATTGAGTGTTTGGGAGTAAAGTAATTTTTTAGTTATCTTGGTTTGTTTTGACATTGATTTAAAGAATAAGAACCAGTGAGATGGCTCAGGGGATAGAGGAGTTTGTGTGTAGGCCCGATGACCTGAATTTGAGCCTTGGACTCTACAGGGTAACAGCAGAGAAATGAATCCCAATAGTTGTGCTCTTGGCCTTCACATGTGCCCTGGTCAGGCACACACTTATACACATAGAAAATTAAATTAAGTATGAATAAGATGCCATATTAATTAAGGTCTCTTGGGACAGAAATATCAGGTACAACTTTGAATGACTACCCATATTAACAGCTTACTGTTGCTAGGAATAAAGAGTTCAAAAGCAATTTGTATTGCCTTCTCCAAAATAGTGTAAGGAGATTTGGAGTTTATTTTTAGAGAACGAGAGAGATGCACAGAAATGGTACTAAAGATTAAACAGAAATTTTGACCAACAAATTATGTTTGAATCAAATAAAGAAATGCTATTCCCTTGCTAGTAATCTGTGCCCAAGGAGGAAGCAGTTCAAAGGGATCCATTCTTAAGAGCTGTCCATGCACACAGTTGTGTTCCCTCTTATATTAATTAATGGACTGGGTCAAAAGGGAGAATTGGAAAGGTGATTGAAAGTCCTGAGTTGGCTTCATTTATGGACTGCTTCCTTCCACTCATTAATTTAGAATGATTGACAGACTGTGAAGATAGTGCCTGTAGGGTTTGTTCATCATGACCAAGCAGAGCTCACGTTGTTCAGATAAACATGTTACTACAGCTAGTTAGTTTTAAAAAGTTGTTATTTTTAGAAAAAATGTTTTAAATTTACTAAGTAAAGAACCATGTAGATTGCTCTTTCAGTATCTATCCATACCGTTTTTAAAAAGGGAATAAACCTGAAATTATATTATCCCCAAAGATAGAATCTAAATGGTATGTGTATGTATGTGTGTGTGTGTGTATATATATATGTAATGTTATATGTAATATGTATATTAGTATTTATATTTTCCTTCAATAAGAAAACTGTTCAAACCACAATAGGGCTTCATAGTTTAAGTTAGTTTATACTAAATAAAATATCTCAATTGTAACCTCTACCTCCTTGTTCCTTTTCCTGGTACATCTGTGCACTTAGTCAGTGCTTGACATCTAGTGCTGTTTTGTTTTCATGCATTGCTTTTCCTCTATATTGTGATCCAGTTTGTAACCTCATCATTTGCTCATAGTATAAATCTAAGGAAGTGCCGGGTAACTTAAAGATTAAATCACAATTCCTTAGAATGCTAAAGCCAAATAGGGGATCTGATGACTTTGAGCCTGAAGTAAAGCCTGTAGCTCCTTGACTTTAGGTAAAGCCATATTTTCTCACTCTCTTAGAATTGCTGTTTCTCAAAGTTACTTTGTGTCCTGTCTGGGTTTTGTCTACATTTGTTTTGACTTTTACAAGCTTAATACTAAATTTATAATTTGAAGTTCCTGTCTAGGAAACGAGAAAGCTACAGAGTATCAATGTATGCAAACATAGGAATGATTCAAGACACCTGTGATCAGAAGCCCTGCAAGCATTCACATCTGTGTGCTTTACAAAGGAAATAAACCTCCCGGGAGCGTGACAGAGCTCCCTTTTGTTATTGGCCAATCATTACTTTAAATGGCTGAAAACACACAAGAGGGAGAAAAGTAGTTCTTAAGCAGCAAGAGCAGAGCGATCCTTCATATTAGAAGAGGTCCTAGTAACTGGTGACACTTTGTGAGTAGTAGAAGGGAAATTGTGTGTGTATAAAGGATTTCTGTGTGCCCAGGACGGAGGTGAACGGGTTAGGGGTTGCTTCTCACTATATGTCTGCATATTTGCCCAGCATTCTGCACACACTGTGACTTGTGTGCAGCCGACAAGAGCTCTGCCTTATAAATCATATGACTTGCATTGAAAACCAGCTCACTGTCTGAATATTCTGATATCTGGCTAATGCTTCAAATGAAATCTATAAAAAAGCTGTGGTGTTTCCTTTTGGCAGGTCCTGAAGAAAGTCTCCAAATACATTCAGGAACAGAATGAGAAGATATATGCTCCCCAAGGCCTCCTCCTAACAGACCCCATTGAGAGAGGACTCCGAGTTGTATCTTTTTAGTCCAGATCAGAAGGTCCAAATATCTATAAAAAGAACATGGTACTGTTTGTCCTTGACCAGAGAGAATTTAGCTCCTACTCCTTCTTATATGTGCATTCAGAATTTTCATGTGAATTATATACCATAAGCATCCCTTTGCCGACATGTTTTCTTACTTAAAGCACATCTCTGAACTCTGCATTGTACCGATCTTTGGATTGTCTAGTATTCTGTTTACTATCTCTCTGGGTTCTGAGGGCATCTTAGGTAAAAGTATGCTTGTAAGAGTGATGTATCTCAGCTGCAGAGACTGTGAGCCTGAAGCCCCTCTGAAATGTCTGCTGAGATTTGCCATCCAAATGAGTTGCAGTCCCTAGATTCATGTAATTAGTTGAAGTCTGTTGCAGCTGCCAGATGTGTAACTCCGTTACCTCAGACATACTGTCTGTATTTCTAGAGGCACTAGGCCTTGAGAAATCACTAAGTAGATTTGGCAAATAAAATTGCAAAACCTCATTTACTTGATAAATGAAGTAATGGCTAAATAATTTTTAACTTAGTCACATTATCCTAGGCTGTGCAACTGATACAGAGTTTTATTTTACTCTATAGCAATGGTTCTTTAAGGAGTCATGAAACCTCTCCCAAGAAATGCTTTCATATAATTTCAGGGCATTTTTGAGCCCCTAAATTCCTATGAATTTTTAGCTGTGAATCTAGATTTTATATATATTCATTCCAGAGACTGGAGAAATGGCTTGGCTGCTCTTGCAGAGGACTCAGGTTTGATTTCCAGCACCCATGTGGTGGTTCACATCCATAGCTCCAGTTCCAGGGGATCGCACACCCTCTTCTGAACTTCATGATAGGTGCTGTGCACACTTGGTGTACATGCATGTAGGCTGAACATAAATATAAATAAATGTAAAAAAAAAACTTCATAGATTCTTTTTAAAACTAGAGTTTTAGAAGTTACTCAAATCATAGCAGATAATAAACACTTTTTACAAAGCAGAAAAGGCATGTTTAATAAAGTAGGAAGACATTTTAATAATTCAAAGATAAGCAAAACAGAATGCATAAACCAAACTGCACACCATCTTGCTGTAGTTTGTCTGCTTCATGTGTTACAGTTCAGTGTGTTTTCTTAACGGCCATGCTGTTCAGATTGAAATCACCATCTATGAAGACAGAGGTGTGAGCAGTGGAAGATAAACCATAGGATTAAAGGTGACTATGAAATCACATGGTTTATACACAGTGTTAAGATTTTTAATTATGCATGACTTTTCCTCCTGCTTGGTAAACAGCAGACTAAATCAAGTAGGGTGTTCTACTCTTTGTATAAGTGTCAGCTAATCACAGGTTCCCTTTGTATTTTAAATGTGTATGTAACCCAAATTTACTCGATTATACAGTTTAATTTTTATTTTTCCCCTCTATTATCTTAAGACTGGTTGTTACTGTGATATTTAGAGAGGTGTTTCTTTAGCTTGTTTAATGCTTGAGCTGTCCTAGCCTCATAAATGCTGGGTGTTATACATATGAATCAGCTCAGAGATTTTTCTGCCTATATGCCTTAGCTTTGAGGAGGCCCGGGGACATTTTGGGGTGGGGGGATCATGGCTTCAGAGCTTTTTGGAAGAAACTTTACCTGGAGGGTACAACATAAATTTCATTCCTTAATATTCTCGTATATCCAGGTGCTACCCTTTAATAAATAGGAACAAATTAGTTACGGTAATAGAAACCTGTAGTCAGGTGTTGTTGAGCCTGCCCCTGTGTTTGTCCAGCTCTCTAAAGGATAGAATGCTACTTGACTGTCCCTCCATCTCAGTTACAGGTCTGCTGAGCTTCGCAGGTGTCTGCTCCTGATTAACAGGCAGCGTAACACAGAACATCTTCTAGGTCAACAAAACTAGCAGGTGCCATTTGTGGGCTCCTCCTCTGCTGGGTACTGTGTTAACAGCCCTTCTGAATCTCACAAGTCTCCACTTTAGAGGAACAAACTGAGATCAGTAGACTAGCAATCAAGATAACATAGCTAACAAGGTTGGATGAGTTCAAGGCTGATTAGCCACAAAGGCCCATTCTAGGCCAGCTTCGTCTCAAGGTTTACAGCAACAGAAACATACAGAATGACAGATCATGGGTTCTTAATGCCCTTTCTTTTCAGTAGCTTTTTTAAAAATCCATTTTTCTCCTGTTCATTTACTGAATCCTATAAATCACTCAACATTCCAAAACTGTGGTCTTTTAGCTATAATTAATGTATCACCTAAAGTTTTGAAAGCCAGAGGTCTAAATAATGACTGCCATATGTTTTATTTCTTTTAAAGGCTTTGTTTTGAGCACAGCATTACTTGCCCATACATTTTCTCATGTACAGTTTCCAGTCTGATGTCTCTCAGATGAACCACCAGGCACTCTGTGTGGTTTTGTTGTGTGCTGTTGGAGTGCGTTTATCAGTCACAGCTGCACTGACTTTGCACAGCCCATGTGTCAGGACTCACAGCTGTCACTGCTTTCAGGATGTTTTTCTGAAGTGGTGTAAAGTTGTGAGCAGTTATACCCCAGAGCCTAATGTATCAATATTAAGACAACAGTGACATTTTAAAATGGGAAAGATTGCGTTAGGAATTTCTAGATAGTTTCATGGATGCAAATATTTTTGTTCAATGCAGTGTAGTTTTCAGAGCTTTGTGTTCCTTAATTTCAGGATCCCGTGTGGCATAGGATGTTAGAGAAGGACATTAAACTGTAAGGATGGCTTACTTAGTTTGACTGTTTCTCTTAAAGTCTACAGAGTGCTGTCTAGATTAATAGTATAACATGAAATCACAAACCATGGGAATGCCTTTACTTTTTAAAAGCTCTTTAAGCAAAAAATATTTTGCCTTTCAGTTTTCTAATATCTTATTATCTATATTAGATGCATATGTTTTCTAGAGAATTGTCTATGTTATAGAAAGGATGAAATGGGGCTAGAGAGATGATTCAGTGATTAAGAGAGCTGGCTGCCATTTCAGAGGTCCTGGGTCCAATCACCAGCGCTCCCCTGGCTATAACTGTAGCTCTAGTTCAAAGAACCTGACACCCTCACCTGGCCTCCCCGGCAATGCACACAGGTGGTCCAGACACATGTAGGCAAAGCACATAAAATAAAGGTTAAAAATAGATGAAATATAATTGCCAGCACAGTGAATTAGTGAGTGATAAAGTAGCTGACCTTTGCTAGCACTTACGTGACAGCACATTCTAAGTGATTAATTGCCACAGCTCGCTAAGCAGTTGGATGTTAGCATAGCTCATGTCATAAGAGGTGGTTTCCGAGGCTATTTTTAGCATTCCTTTCTAAAATACTTTTCACCTCCTGCAGATCCCGCCTCCAGCTGGGACCTTCGTCTATCCACTGGCCGATGGCAGAGTGTCCCTACCTCCTCTCCAGAGCGTATTCTCTTGTATCTGCTGCCAGAGCCACGGTGCCACACCTGGAGTGACCTCTTGTCGCTCAGCATCCACTTCGTGTCTCCCAATTGTGTAGGACTCTGTAATCTTTTGATTCGTTTCAAGAAAATACAAGGAAGCATTTCACTTTTTAAAATTCAAAGCCATTTAAATAATAAGCAGTTGGTCAGCCCAAGACAAAGTCTTTTTCTTACCTGACACCAGTATCATTGGTTCTGTTCATTCCTTGGACCAGTTCCCTAGGTGACTTTATAACTCAACAAGTCATGACTTAGCACAGTTACTCCCCCACATTAGTGACAGGCTTTGAGGGTGTGTCACACATGTGCTTTGGCTGATGCACCACCCAGATCTCCAAAAGCTGCCGGTCTTGACGTGATTCCGATCTTAAGATTGATTTCTGCTGTTCAATTTCAGAAACTGAAGCTCCCTGAGAGAATAATATATGTTATTTGTTTTAGTATTGCAGTTATTATTAAAGCAGTATTTAATGCAATTCAGGTTGTTTCTTTGAAAGCATTTATGTTCATGTGCATTACCTCGAAATGTCGGGAAGATGTTGTGTGTGTTGCTTGTTCATTACACAAATCAGTAAGCACAATAAGTAGATGCTCAACCATCAGATATGCCTGTCCCTGCTCTGCCCCAAGTGTGTAACAAGCAAGTGACATTTAACTCTAGTTTTGTTACAGATATAACTTAGGAGAAAAGTTAATAGGAATTATGCTGTATGTTGCTAATTTGTAACCTACTCAAACTCTGATTCATAGCCTCCACATACAGTATTCAGGGCACAGAAATCTTTTCATTGACTCGAGTAAGTTTTGGCTTCCACATTAAACTTGCAAGTTCAAGTCAATTTTCCAGCTCTTCTTTATCTCTATACTCTTAGTATTGGAATTTCTGTCCTTTCTTTTAGAAGTTTGAGAGCACTGTATTTGGTTGAAAGTTAAGAAAGCTAAGGAATGAATGAAGCAGTTAAAAGTTTAACTTTTAGAGATACTGTAGGTGCTAATACTGGATTTAATCTTTCAGATTTAATTTGTTTTCTGGGCCTTGTGGTTATTCAGTAATCCCAATAAATCTGTGTAATAATTTAATTGTATAAACCTTATTTGTTCCTTTAAAGCCTATATTAGTCTGTCTGCCTTTTAAACTTGTTGCAATAACTTTGCTGAAATATTAACACATTAGTAAAACTTTTCTTAAATAAACTGTGTTGTAGTTGTGATTTGATAAAGGAAAATGGGTATGGCATTGTATTTGGAAGGCAGTGGTGGAATAACTGATACAGTACATCTAAGTATTTTTAATATTTTATGTGTGTGTAAGTTGTGTGTAAGGATGTGTTGTGTGTGGTTACGCTCGTGCCATAGCATGCATGTGGAGGTCAGAGTCACTTCTCTCCTTCCACCATGTGGACCCCAGGTATCAAACACATCATCAAGGTTGGTAGCTGGAGACTTTGTGCTGAGCCATCTTACCCACCCTCACTTAGTATAAGTAGATAGTTTTCATTAGAAAAGCGTTGTCAGAATTACTGTAACATCTTGGATCATCTGATGACTTTTTTAAAAATACGGTAGATTTACAGAGAATACAGAATAGGACTGGTGAGTTGGCTAGTGGATCAGCACACTTGCCCCAAGCCTGACCAGTTCAGTCTCCTCGACCCACTCGATGGAAGAAGAGAACCAAATCCACAAGTTGCAATTTGACCTCTACATGCATACTAGGCAGGTACAGGCACTCAGATTTTTTAAAAGGATACAAAATCCAGTCTATTCTGACATTTTGCTGTGAGCTTATTTTCTTAGAGGAAAATTTGCCATCTTTCTATTGAAATGAGGAGACAGCAATACATGTAGCCATACACTTTCCAATGCACAAAACTTTAAAACGTAAAGATAGCAAATATCTAATTCACAGCGTGTTTGCCTTAGCAAGATAGCGTGTCTAGACTGCCAAGCTTCTGGGATACTTCAGGGTATGTATAGCTTGCTTCAAGATAAGATGGAGTTATATGGGCCTGACAAGATGGCTCAGAGATGCCACCAAGCCTGACAACCCAAACTGGATCTCCAGGACTCACATGGTAAATAAGTCCAACAAGTAGCCCTCTGACTGCTGCCTTTGCTTTGGTATGACCACCCCCACCCATGCCAAATCAATACATGGGTGGGGTTGCAGTTACCCAAGCAAGGATTATGGCTAGTCAACCTTATATTCTACCTCAAGTACCTTACTTAGATGAACAATTTTGTTAAGTCTGCCTACAGCCAAGAAGTTCTAAAGGGAGCTGGGAGCATAGCTTAATGGTATAACACTTGCCTAGCACATATAAGGTCTTCAGTTCAATCCATTGCAAAACAGAAAAAGACTCATAGGAACTTAATGACTAAACTGGACTCAGGTGGTTCTTGTGCCTCAGCTGGGACTAGCATACAGGTCCAACCACTGTGCCCAGTTGTTTGTTTTATTACCATCTAAGTAATACAAGTATTGATCCTAGTAATCCACTTAGCTTTTTGCTATTGCTTTTTTTACTTCATTCTAGCTGGGGCATGGCTCTGCAGTAGAGCTCTTTGCATGTATGCAGCACAGGGCGTCATCCCCAGCACAGCAAAATAATAAAGTCTTCAGATGCATAAATTACCTTGTTTAAGAATTTCTGAAGTTGGGTGTGGTTAGGCACACCTGTGATCTCGGAGGAAGGGCTTGAGTTTAGGAGCAGAGTGCTCCAGAGGGAGACTTTGTGGGGGGTAGGGGTGTCACAGAGTTGGTCTTGTCTTAAGAAAAAAAGGCAAAGAGGGAACCTAAAACTGAGTATATTGGATGCTAATCCTATTGTTTTTGATCATGTGTGTGTTCCCTCACCTCATATTTTCAAACTAATTCACTGGCAGGAAGTGAGCATAATTCATATTCAAAATGTTTTGGTGATTACTAAAGTGGCATCCACCAAGTGTCAAGGAACTCAGCTAAAGGAGAACTCATACTCTGACATGTGAGAACATGTAAACAGATGCAGCCCCTGTGCAGTGTAGGGTTAGCGTGTGAAACTCATCCACGCCATATTCCTGCTCTCATGGATGTTTGACAATTGTATTTGAAAAGCAACACTAGTGGGGGGGAGGGTCACAAATAAGCCTCACATGTGTCCGACAATTTTATGTGAAAAGCACACTAGTGGGAGGGGTCACATATAAACCTCACATGTGTCCGACAATTGTATGTGAAAAGCAACACTAGTGGGAGGGTCACATATAAGCCTCACACATGTCTGAGGGCCGGCTTGTTGGGGTTTCCGTCCCGCCCGGTACCCCAACAGCCGGCAAATCCCAAAGAGAAATTACATACAGGATTCCATAAGGTTATAAACTGATTGGCCCATTAGGTCAGGCTTCTTGTTAACTCTTATAACATATATTACCCCATTATCCTTATCTATGTTAGCCACATGGGCTCAGTACCTTTCTCAGTGTGACAGCTTACATGTTGCCTCTTCGGTGGTCTGCGCAGGAATGCTGAGGAAGCTCTGCTTCCAGAATACTCCCAGTCTCTTTGCTCCACCCCTACTTCCTGTCTGGCTTTCCCGCCTATACTGCCTGCCTGGCCAATCAACGTTTTATTAAAATGATTGACAGAATACAGACAATTCTCCCGTATCAGGGCTATATCTTTGCCCCTATGTTGGTAATATGTGAATATTTTATGTTTTCAGTACTTTTGAAAATGTCTAGAAAATGCTCCCAAAAAACTATTTGTTTGTCAATAACTCGTATGTCAGGTATAGTGGCTGATCCCAGTAGAAACAGGCAGGTCTCTGTGAGTTCTAGGCCACCTTGGTCTATATAGCGAGTTCTAGGCTATCCAGGACAACATAGATTCGGGGCTACAGGGGGTGGATGCACAACAAACTGCCTTTTGTATGTCTGTGTAAATTGCCACATCCAGAATGGCCACCACCCCTGGAAATGATAAAGACAGATGAAAAGAAAGGGAAGGAGAGTGTGGGAAAGTACCTTTTTCTGGCTTACACATAAGTGAGATAAAAGAGGTGTCCAGGGTAAAGCTGGATTCCTCAATGTAAACGTTAAAGATGGAGCCCTCTAGCAGATAAAAGCCCAGGGTGATCTCAGCATTCACAGGGCTCCTTAGGTCACAACCCAAGTTTATGGCTGAGCAGTTCCTAGAATGGCAACTGTGTTACAGGATCTACTGTAATGTTCCAGATAGCCAAGGCTGCTGGTTCTTGTTTCAAAATGTCTAACAACACAAACTCATCACCAACTTAAGCATTTTCAGCTAAAATGACATTTTCATAACTAAAGATAAAAACAGTAATGTCTATCACTCTGGGCTACTCTGCAGATGGAATTTACCTTATCTTTTCCAAGATTTTTTACAATAAAAAATCAATATAATTATTTATGACCCTGAACATATAATTTTATTTACCTTACTAATGTTATTAGAATGTTATTAAATAATCTAATGTTATTATTTAATGAATGTTAAAATTTTTACATCTTAGGAGGCAGAGTTAAGTGGGTCTCCTTTGAGGCCAGCCTGATATGCATACCAAGTTCTAGGTCAGTCAGAGTTACATAATGAGACCCTGTATCAAATATAATTTTTTTTACATTAGTGATAAACTGTGGAAAGAGACTTTGTTTTATTTTGTTGCTGGGGGCTGAACCCAGGGCACATGCCAAGAGTGTGCTGTACCGCCATGCTGCATCCCCGTCAATACCAATTACTTCATGAAAAAATGCAGGCATAATGCCAAAAGTCTGTAAGCTACCAAAAACTTAAATTTCTGCAACTTTCTATTCTTGCTGTTATTTCTATTTTAAGTATTAGTGTATCAAGATGCATAATTTATAGCTGCATATAAAAATTCCAATATGATTCCATCTCCAAAACTCTAATGAGGAAGTTTAGGTAACTCACTAGTTTAGAGCACTTGCTGCTCTTCCAGAGGACAGAGGTTTGGTTGTCAGCGCCCCATACTGATGAGGACCCGATGCACTCTTCTGGCTTCAGTAGGCACACACATTCCTGTGCAAACACACACACCTAACACAAATAAAACAAAGAAGATAAATCCTTAAGGATAAACAAGGGGTTCAGCGGGTAAGAGTGCCTGCTATGCAATCATGACTGGGGTTCAATTCCCTAGCACCCTCATTAATAAGCTCAGTATGACTACCCACACCTATAACCTCAGTCATGTGGGGAGCAGATACCAAAGCATCACTGGGGTTTCCTCGATGTCAGCATAGCTCCAAGTTCAGCGAGAGACCCTCTCTCCTGGGAATGGGGCAGAGAATGGTGAAGCATCCTCTAGTCTCTATGGGTAGGCAGATGGTCCCCACTGCCCCCGTAGCTGTGAGCACGCACCATACACATACACCGAATTCACGCACACTAAAAAGGAAGACTCCTAGATAGAGAATAGGCATTCTTCCATTATCAAAAAGAACAACTCAAATAACAGAGAACATTTCTGTACAAAAGAATGCAAAGGGCAGACAGTGGGGTCTCTTGTATGTAGCTTCAACATCTATATTTATGAATCTATCAAATGATAGTGCAACTGGCTTGGCATTGAAGCCAATCCGCATTAAATGTCAAAGGAGGGAAGTTTCTCAGTGACAGGTGAGACCTTTGAAAGGTCAGCAGGCTGAAGAGGAAGGTTGCACATGAGGACCTGATTCTGGATCCCCAACACCGCACATAACCCATGAACTGGGAAAGAAAAGGGAAGCCTGAAGAACACTGGCCACCCAGAGCAGTTAATTGAAAGAATCCCAGATTCAGTAAGAAAACGATCTTAAAAAAATAATAAAAAAAAAAATAATGGTGGAGAGCAATGTACGGAAACAACCAGTGTTGTTGACCTCTGGCCTCTACTCGTCCATGTACATATGTGGCACATGCCTACACAAACATGAACATGCAATCACACACACACACACACACACACACACACAGTTACTAAAATTTTTTCCCAGAGGGTGAAGTCACATCTCCCCCTCCTTCTAAGGTTAAACCAGTCACTCTGGTGAACCAATGAGTTTATTGGGCTCATTAGTCATGGTTTTCTATGGTACTGTGGCTCACTGATGGGGCTAGTGGCTGGCCCACAAACCCCTGGAATCTTCCTGTCTCCACCTGCAGAGTGCTGGGGTTACAAATGTGTGCCGCCACGACTCATTTATGCAAATTCTGGTATTGAACTCAGGCCCTCCTGCTTACAAAGTGAACGCTTTACCAACTAAGTTATATCCCCAGACCTGTGATTTTTATGATAATCCAGGCAATATCAATCTAACGGCTTGCTTTCCCTTGTTTTCCAGTTGGTCAACATGGCATAGGAAATTTCCCAGTCCTCCAATCTACAGATAAACAAATCTAGAACTGTCAAAATTGACATTTTGCACAGAACAAAATATGTCAGAGAGAAAAGCATCTACAATTCAAAGAAATACTGGTAACCAGACAACGGAAATAATAACCCAATATTGTGTGTGTGTGCACGCGCACATACACATATACATATATGTACGTACACACACACACACACACACTTGTTTTCCTTCTCTCTATGTTGAATGGAAGCAAACCGCCTGCATAGCAATCAGGGGAATTTGATGCATTGGTCTAGTTCGGGCCTGAGAATCCGCATTTCTCACGGGCCTCCAGATGAAGGTGTAGCTGAGCCACGCAAAGGAGAAGCAATCGATTTTAATAGACGGAAGCAGGCAGCTGCCCGGGTCGGCCGCCAGGCGGCACTGCCTGCTTCCCTCGCTGCGTGGTGAGCGCCCCCACGTGGCGAGCCCGAGCTGGCGTTACCCAAGCCTGCACTCCCGGCCTTCGCCACCGCCTTCCGGAAGTACGCTCCGTTGCACTGCGAATGGTGGGCGGGGTAAAGGGAGGCGGCTGTGCACGCTCTCCCCAGCGTGCTGACGTCATTCCGGTGGACGCTGAGTTTGCGATAGAAGCGCGGGATTTGCACCTCAGGAGGCCGAGTCTGGGCAAGCGGTCCGCAGCGGCTTTTCCGCCGGAGCTCCAGCCCGGAGTCCGCCGCCGGTGGAGGGTCTGCCAGCGGTTCTCCGCCAGCGTGTGGGCCGGAAGGGGAGGGAAGACGAATTCTCGCTCCGCGTAGCCGCTTAAGTGACTGCTGTGAGGTGAGCGTAGGAGCGCCCGGGTGACATGGGTCAGCTGTAGCCGCGAACTGGCTGTGCCAGACACAGAACGCGATGCGAGCTTCACATCTGGGCCACTAAGGCAAAACAAACAAACAAACAAAAAACCCACTGCTACTGGGGACGAAAAGAAACACTTGCCGTTTAGTATGGTAGATGCTTACTTAGTTCCAAGCCCGTGCAGTGCGAAAGGATTAGAGAAAATGACCCAATTCTTGAGGGACTAAGTGCAACACTGGAAATTAGTCTGTGAGTTCTCCATCCCTGGCTAGTGGCCCTCCAGCCCCAGTAAACATTGCCCTAAAAAGGCATTTGCAAGTGAATGGGAAAAACGTGACAGGGTGTTGATTTATTCTCCTTAGGTTCCTGGTTCAGAAACCATGACCGAGGAGCTGGATCTCCATGAACAGGACTCTGATGGGGGTAGTGAGGAGGTGGTCCTAACTCCTGCAGAGCTCATTGAAAGGCTGGAGCAGGTAAGCACCCCAAATAGGACCCCTATGCCCCGTTCTTAGGCCTTAACTCACTCCAGGTGGGCAATATCAGGGCTCAGAAAATGAGGACGCCGAAGGGTTATTTCCAAAGAGCAGCGTTTGTAACGCCGCTTAGTAGAACAGTTCACAAGGGCACCACAGTGGTGTTCTCAGGACATAAAGATGTGTGTGGTGGGAGTTTGCGGTTCTCTATTGCCTGTTTCTTTTTTCACTGGAGAGTGTCTGATTTAGCAGAAAAAATACCAACGTACCTTCCAGTCATAATAGCAATGATTATTTCTGTGCTCTAGTAACTTAGCTTTATAGAAAGATTTTATGAGGTTTTATGTTATTATATTATAGTCTTATATATAATTATACATATAACTATACATACATTCATATATATATATATATAAAATCTCATTAAACTGGTTGTTTAGGAGTTTTGAAAATGCTTGGGGTTTTTTGGTTGGTTGGTTTTGAGATAGGGCTGGCCTTGAACTCTCAGAGACCACCTGCCTTTGCCACCTGTGTGCTGTCAGTAAAACATGCACTACAATCCCCCACAAGTTCTGGGGCATGCGCTGCATCTACTCTTTTTTTTATGTATAGTATGCATGATATTCTGCCTGCATGTATGACTGTACGCCAGAAGAGGGTGCCAAATCTCATTACAAATGGTTCTGAGCCACTATGTGGTTGCTGGGATTTGAACTCAGGACCTCTGGAAGATTAGCCAGTGCTTTTAACCTCTGAGCCATCTCTCCAGCCCTGCATCTACTCTTGAATGGTATTTAGAGGACAGCTGACCATGGGGTACCCCGCTCCAGTGGATGTATCTGCAACCCAGCCCCTACCCCTAAGGCTCAGGGAACATCAAAGAAGAGGGAGTAGAAAGATTGTTAAGAGCCAGAGGACCAGGAAATCTGCTGTGCAGTTGTCTTCTGTATATGACAGGGAAGCTATGCCCTTGAAAGCGCAATAATACGACTGTGGCTGCTTAAACAAGGCCAGAACCATGCATGACAACACCAGCTGACATCCCCGCAGGAGTGGGGGAAATCATATACGACCCCACCCCTAACCTAGCTGCAGGCAGTCGACAACTGCCCAGAGATGGAGAATTAGTCTTCCTTGGGCATGAAATCCCTATGGTTATCCCATACTAAATGGTCAGTCCTCAAAACATACATCCAAGTAACACTAGGTGAACTAGGCAGCTTGTAGTTGTGTGCTTATTTGCATGTATGTGTAATGATAATTAGGAGGAGGCCATGCGGGCTGGAGAGACGGCTCAGGGGTTAAGAGCACGGCCTGCTCTTCCGAAGGTCCTGAGTTCAATTCCCGGCAACCACATGGTGGCTCACAACCATCTGAAATGAGGTCTGGTGCCCTCTTCTGGCCTTCGGGCACACGCAGAATATTGTATACATAATAAATAAATAAATATTTTTTTTAAAAAGAGGCCATGAATTTTTGAGGGGATTGGATATGGGAGGGGTGAGAGGGAGAAAAGGAAAGGGGAAGATGTATTTTAAATAAGAGGTTTAAAAGATTTACTGCAAGCCGGGTGATGGCAGCACTCACCTTTAATCATAGCACTCGGGAGGCAGAGACTGGTGGATTTCTATGAGTCCGAGGCAAGCCCAGTCTAAAAGACTTCAAAGCTACCAAAAACCAAAAAAAAAAAAAAAAAATTCCTGCAGTGCATTGTTTCTCATTTCCGTGATTGCATTTGTTTGCCAGAACTACATAATCATGCTCAGATTGAGTGGCTTACCCAAGAGATTTATTTTTGTATTTAAGAGGCTGGTGTCCCCATAGTTGTTGCATGGTTTCTTTCTTCTGGGACTTCTCTCCTTGTCCTACAGGTGGCTCTCTTCCTGTGTCTTCACTTGATCTGACCTCTTGGCTGTAGCGGTGATAGAATTTGGTTTTCTGAAAAGGAGACAGGTCACATTGAATTAGGTGCCCATCCTAATGAGCTCACATTAGCAGCTTCACCTCCATAAAGCCCTGTTCCCAAACAGCCACACTTGGAGCCACTGGGTTAGGATCACGACATAGGAATTTTTGTTTGTTTTTGTGATTCTGAAGACAGAACCAATGAGCTCGCACATGCTAGGCAACTACTCTGCTGTTGAGTCAGAACCCAGCCAGCACACAGATTTTGAAGAACAAAATTCAGCTCGTAACAATGATGAACATATTTAATATTCTGACTGGAGGCTGGGAGTATGTATAGCTCAGTGGTAGAGAACTGCCCTATCATGCACTAAGCCCTGGGTTCATCCCCAGATTTACAACGAATTTATTTATATAGATGTATCACTATTAGAAAAGCTTGAAGTAAAATTTACAGTTATATCAGAACACAATATTTATTGTGTCATGATGATAATTGGGTAAGCAGAGATAATTGGGTAAGCAAATCAAAAAGGTTGGGTGTGATTGTCATATAAATCTGAACTAAGCTAATTGAAACTCCTGTAATTGAAAGATAAATATTCTGGGCAAGCAAGGTAGCTCGGTGGGTAAAGACTCCTCCAAGCCTAACAACGTGAGTTTGTCCAGCGGGACCTACATGATGTCTTCTGACCGCCACACATGTGCTGTGACTGTCTGTCTGTCTGTCTGTCTCTCTCTCTCTCTCTCTTACACACACACACACACTCTTAATAGATTAAGTAGTAACAACAAAAAAGTTATTAGAAAGATTAAGTGTGAGCCAAGTGTGGTGGCATGTCCCTTTAATGCTGGTACTCAGAAGGCAGCAGCAGGCCAATGGGATTGAGGCCAGTCTGGTCTGCAACTGGTCTCCTGCCTCAAAAAAGGAGAAAGGAAGAAAATTGATGATGCTCCCTGTTGGTAAGGAAGTAGAAATGTGTTCCCAGTTGATACTCTCAGGTGACAGGTAAGGCTAGAGCACCAAGTGGCATTACTTAGAAGTTACCGTGGTGACGAATGAAGTAACCGTGATTTAAACGTTTTCTTCAGTTGAATAAAGCTTCCTCCCTAAAAGAAGAGATGGAAAGGCCACCGTAAAGCATGCGCTATCCCATCTGCTAGTCTTGTGTGTGAGATGCGTGTAACATTCATGGGCCCGTGAGCTGTCTCTAGTGTGTTCTGCTCCATTGTGTCACAATCTTTCCCGTTGGTTTTAGGCATGGATGAATGAGAAGTTCGCACCTGAGCTACTGGAAAGCAAGTCTGAAATTGTCGAGTGTGTCATGGAACAGCTAGAGCACATGGTGAGAGTTACTTGTCTCAGCTGCAGAGGAGGCGAAAGCTAAAAGCATTTGGTCAGGATAGTGGAAGGTGCTCTGATAGCAAGTCTTGTTTGATTTAGCCCAGTACTTTAAAAGACATTCCAACTGTATTAGTCAAGGTTCTCTAGAAGAAGAGAACTGAAAGATGAATATATATATATATATATATATATGGAATTTATTGCTATAGTAGGAATCCACTTTTGTGTTCCCACTTGCCCAGACTCCCAAAATAACCACACAGAAGCTATATTATTTGCAATCCTGTTTGGCCAATAGCGTAAGGGTATTTCTGGCTAATTCTTATATCCTTAACTAACCCATCTCCATTAATCTGTGTATCGCCACTTGGCAATAAAACATATTTACAACATATATCACCTCCCCTTTTCTGTCTAAATAAAAAGGAAGGTTTTAATTTTGACATAGCAAGATTACATACAACGAAACAGGTATCAAGCAAGAATTACAGTTACCTAATGGAGTTCTTTGTTATCTTAGAACGGCATAATCTTTGGTCCTTGACTTTGCTAATGTTTATGTTGTTTAGTGTTTGAACATTGTGATTTAAATTTCTCTTATAATAGGAAGACAATCTCAGAAGAGCTCAAAGGGGGGATCTGAAGGTCAGCATTCATCGAATGGAGATGGAGAGGATCCGCTATGTCCTTAGCAGCTACTTGCGGTGTCGACTCATGAAGGTTTGATGGGCGTTAATCCAGTGAAATTTGAAATATTGAATAGCATGGGGAGAAGTTCAGAGCCTCCAGATTCTAAGAGCCCAGCATCACTAAAGCCAGAGAATACGGAGGCTACACTCTGGGAAGTGTAGCTGAAGCTATAGGTTGAACAAGCCCAGGAAAATTTAACATATTTTAGCTTCTGCCTCTCTCCATTCTCTGCACTTCTCCCCTTCCCCCCTTCTCTCTCTCTCTCTAATTCTCTCTGCTCTTTCCTTTTCTTTCTTTACCCCTTCTTCCCTTCCTAAAACAGATAAAAAAAAGAAAGAAAGAAAAAAGGAAATTTAACATATTTTAAATCTAATTTATCTGATGACAGTGGTGCCCTGTGGAGCTCGAATGAGTCAGAGCTAAAGATAGAGTTCCTCGGGAGAGAGCCGCCTGGCTAGTGAGAGCCTCTCCAGTTATTTAGATCTATCAAACGGGCTATGATAATTTTCCATTCTACTATAGCCCTGTGGCGGCCTGACTTACAGAAATAAAATTGAAACTGTTTGTTTGTTTTTGAGACAGGGTCTCAGTGTGGAACTCTGGCTATCTGATTGTCCTCGTCCACAGAAGTGATGAAACTACAGTGGACTAGGACAGTCACATCCATTATTGAGGATGTAAGGTGGATGGGCACCATTTAAGATAACATTAGCATAGCTGACAACTAGATTCATCTCAGTAAGGTCTTTGTGCACTGAACCATCCTGAAGTGTTTGAAGTATAATTACCCAACCGGGCGCCATGATGTCCTTATATGACTTGGGTTTTGACCCCTGAATTTAGGACTTTGATACTTAAGTCTCTTAAGTGTTATCTTTTCGATTTAAATATTTTTGTGTGTATAAGTGTTTTACCTGCATGTATGTGCACCATGTGAATACGTGGTGCCTTCAGAGACCAGAAGAGGACATCAAATCCCCTGGATGCGCTTTATTCATCCATGTCTAATCCTCTCAGTTCACTGATAGGATTGGTTTCTCTAAAAAGGTATCACAGAGCTATCAGACCTTACCTTTACTAAGATAAGTCTCTGTGTAACCAGGACTACCTCTAACTTGAGTCCTTGGGTGCTAAGATTGTAGGTTTTAACACCATGCCTGAAGGTTAGGTAACTTTACAAAATAATATACAAGGAAAAAAGTTTAAAAATTGGTTTGTAGGTTTAAAGGGCAGTGGTTGCTCCCGGTCTTGGCCCTCTGTCCCTGCTGGCCACTGTCAGTTTCTTAGACCCCTCTCTCTAACAGGCATGACAGTGCTTACTCCACACTGCAGGCCAGTCCCTCCCAGGCTTGCTTGTTCATTTTGGTCATCTTGTTATTGATGTTGAGCTTTTGTAGGTCTTATTACTGTTTTCCAAGCTATATATCTTATTTCTGGTGATATTCTTATAATTAAATGTCATTTTTACATCTGTATATTCTGTATATATTTTTTCAGCTTTTGTATGGGTTTCAACTCATACCTGAACAATAAATATTAAATGATACCCCTTCTCTTCTTTAGTATCAGATACAGTATTTTTAGAATTTCTTTTCAATAACTTTCGCCCTTTGAACTGTTTTCCTTTTTGAGGTCTTGGAATCTTTCTCTAAATTCTTGGAAGCTTATTGTTTGTTTGATTTATTTTTTAAACCCCATTCCCCTAGTTCTTGAGGAACTAGACCTTATTCGTGCTAGATAGGTGCTCTACCACCAAGCCACATACTAAGTTCCTTGTCAGTTTGGTTATTGCTGCTGCTACTACCCATATGGGTATTTCGCCTGCATACTATTCGGTGTTCTTGTCTGGTGCCCATGGAGGCTGGAGGGTGGCATTGGATTCTTTGGAACTGAAGTTACAGATGGTTGTGAGCAGTTCTGTGGGTACTGGAAATTGAACCCAGGTCCTTTGCAAGAGCAATAAATACTCTCAACCACTGAAAAATTTCTGTAGCCCTTTCCTGTCCACTTTAAAATTAGTGACAACCTCATTCAGCAAGCTCCAGGACAGTGAGAGACAATGTCTCAAAATCCACATCAGTGACTCCTGAGAAATGAACCCAAGGTTGCCTCCTTGCCTGTACCTGTGTGCGTATACATGTGTGTACTCCCACCACACACATATGAGCATGCACAGGCACACACAAAATAAAACTGGCCTTGGTATAGCTTAGCGGTAGAGCATTAGCCTAGTATATGCAAGGCACTGAGATCAAGGAAGCAAGTATATGAGCCCTAAATGATGAATTCATTTTTATTATCTTTATAGATAGAGAAGTTTTTCCCGCACATCCTAGAAAAGGAGAAAATGCGCGCTGTGGGGGAGCCTTCCGTCCTGTCTCCAGAGGAGTTTGTCTTTGTCAAAGAGTAAGTGAACACGAAGTGTGGAATGGCTTCTGCACTTGGCGTCCCGTGTGGGCTTTGTCCACAGTGGTCAGCCTGGTAGCCCTGGTGGTTCCTGTTGCTGCACACCAGAGCCGTTTGAATTTCTTTTTTTTTTTTTCAGATGAGACAGATTTTATATATATTTTTTTATTGATTTTATTGAGCTTTACATTTTTCTTTGCTCCCTTCCCTGCCTCTCCCCTCCACTTCAACCCTCTCCCAAGGTCCCCATGCTTCCAATTTACTCAGGAGATCTTGTCTTTTTCTACTTCCCCAGTTTGAATTTCTTTGTTCCAGATATATGGATCACACAGAGACCCATCTTAAAAATGTTGCCTTAAAGCACATGCCTCCCAACCTGCAGAAAGTGGACCTCTTGAGGGCAGGTAAGCAAAGTTGCCTTTTCCAGATCAGCATCAGGACCATAATATACATCCCAGTCATCTTCAGACACCTGAGAGTCAGCGCTCTTTAGTCAGTATAGGAAAATATGTAACTAAGGTAAGAGGAGAAAAGAGGGAGGGTTCTGGTTAAAAACCAAAGTAATCAAAACTAGATGTCAAGGCCACTGTTTTAGCAGTACTCCCCTTGTGTCCTGTAAGTGGCTGCTACCCCAGATACAGACTTTCTCATTTCTTTAGCCACATACCTTCTGAGCATCTTGGAGGGTCCTGAATCTTTCTTAGTTCTAGGGGAGCAGGCCTCACAGATTTCATAGGTTTTAGAATATGGTGGCTACAAAGGAAGCTAGAAACAGTTTTCTGCCTCTAGAAAGGACTTTTCAGCTCTGTTCTAAAGATTGGCCAGCTAAGCTTTTGTGGGTCCCTGGGCTTCACAGCCTGCTACAGTGTAGTCTAATAAGACAAGCTTGCGCTCAGTGTCCCCAGGCCACACATACAGTGGTGCCCTCATCTCTTGCCCTGGCATGTGTGCTGCACCAGGAGACCTGTGGTAAGGGAAGTGCTAGTACATTTGAACAGCTCCCAGTTTTGACATCTGGACATCTAAAATCAAGGCACCAGACCTGATTTCTAGTTAGAACTTGTCCCCTTCATGGTCCTTCTCTGTGTCCTCCATAGCAAAGGGAAGAAGCAAGCATTCGGGCCTCTTTTTAAAGTCACTATAGCCTTCTGTGTTTTAGTCTCCTCTTATCAGAGCAGAGGTCATATTGACTTAGGACCTACCCTTAATGGTGTCATTTATACTTAAATACCTTCTTAAAAGCCTTCTTCCATAGTTCCATTCCAAATACCAGAAATTATAACTTGCATATATGAATTCCAAAGGGATATAGTCGAGCCTGTGAGACCCGGAGCAAACCAGAGCAGTGGTGGTGGAAGGGGAGCAGCAGTTCCTTAGCCTTCGTCGTTGAGAGACTGCTCTGTCTAAAACTCAGCACTCACCTGTAACCCAAGCTGACCTGTATATAAGCTCCTAGATCTTCATGTATATTTTATGTCAGCCTCATTTCTCATCTTTAAACCCTGGGCTTTTATTTAAAGAAAAAAAGCACATCTGCTCCTTTGTCCACACTGTTGAAAGTATATGCCACAAATGTGAGGTTCCACTTGCAGCTTAGTTACCGCCTCATCTGGGGAGATGTGTCAGTACTTATTTGTATCTTCCATAGTGTGCAGTGGTTTCCACTCAGCTGTGCCTTCACTTTTCAAGATGAGTTATCTATAGTTATCCATGTTCCAAAAATACAAACTGGATAGTTCTAGAAATGACTTGTAAGTTTTAAATCCTGAGCTGTTGGGACTAGAGCGATGACTCAGTGCTTAAAAGCACTCGCTACCCCTACAGAAGACCTGGGTCCGATTCCTGGTACCCACATGGCAATTTAGAACTATCTACAACTCTAGTTCCAAGGGATCCAACACCCTCTTCTGGTGTCTGTGGCATTACATGCAGGCAATCACTCATACACATAAAATAAATACTTTGTTTTTAATCCTCTGCTGTTCTGAACAGTATTATGAAGTCTCACCAGATCACTGATACTTTACCTTAGTACTTGTGTTAAAGCGGTAGCCAAACTATCTCATAATGTGTAAGTAATTTATCTCCTTTATCATGTAGGCATTATGTCCTCTCATCACAAGCATAAGGTGGGTACAGGTCAATAACAGAAGCCACACTGACTTTATTACAGTATAATTGCTCTATCATAAGTATGTACATAAAGAGAGGTATATATAAGGTTTGGTACTATCCAATGGGGTTCTTGGAATGGACCCCTTTCAAAATAGGAAACTGCTGCATAGGAGAGTCCCCTCCACATTGTCGGTCACCCCTCACCTCTCCCTCCTCATCACCAGTCTCAATAGCATTAACCCTAGTGACCTTCGTCATACTGAACATGTCAGCTGTTTTATGATTACATTTGTCTCTTCCTGGCAGTTCCCAAACCAGACCTAGACTCATATGTGTTTCTGAGAGTGAAGGAGCGACAAGAAAACATCCTAGTAGAACCCGAAGCAGATGAGCAGAGGTGAGTGGCATGTGTGACTTCCCCATGGAGGAGTAGCTAAATTCTGTACATAAAACTTCTCCTCTTCTTTCAGAGACTATGTTATTGACTTGGAGGAGGGCTCACAGCACTTGATCCGGTACAAAACCATTGCACCTCTTGTTGCTTCTGGAGCCGTTCAGTTAATATAAAACAGAACTAACAAGCCTGAGGATGTGGAATCATGGACAATGTTAGAAACCCGTTTCCTTTTGTGTCTAAGAATAATGAAGCCATGCTCCATACAGTAGGCTTTTCTCAGCAACATGCGGACTACTTGGCCGTGAAAAAGATCAGTGCGGGTTCCCTTCATCACCACACCCTTCTCTAACTCCCTGCTGTTCTAGCCAGCACCAGCAGATGGGGCCCTTGCTCTGTCTGGCTTCTCAGCAAATAAATGGACTGTCAGGTGTGTGCCTTTTCTTTTTCTACTATTTACTGAGCTCAGGAAACGTCATGAAGAGGCTTCTCCACCCAGCCATGATGCGGAGATGAATTGAGCATAACTTGATGGTAACAAGAGAAATTCTTTAGCTTTCCTGGTAGATGATAAGCAGCTACTTTTATACATCATATAATATGTGACCGAATGCTTTAGAACCTTAAATATTGAACTTAACACAAATCTCTATCATGCATAAGTGATGAAAGTCACAGCTAAATAAGCCACTGTTAAATGTCAGACTTGTGGTCGAAGGAGTCTTTGGGCGGTTCTTAGCTTAGTGTCTAAGGAAGTAGATTCTCCCTGTGTCTTAGGCAGTTTTGCCTATCAAGTCTTCAGGCCATCTGGCTATCCTGCTCCAGCCTCTGAACAGAGTGTCATCATTATGAGGTCCTAAGTTGGGACCTCAGCAGTATCCAGGGATATGGATAAAATGGCGTAATATGAACAGCTTAACACCTGAAGGGAAGACAGACAGCTCGTGAGTTAGCACCTCAAGACTGGTGAAAAGCAGTCTTTCCTTTTTATATATTGTTAACTTATTTTGAGATGGGGTAGTTCTGGCTCTCCTGGAACTCACTATGTAGACCCATCTGCCTCTGCTTCCCTGTTGCTGGGATTAAAGACGTGCACCACCATGCCCAGCCAGTCTCTTCATGACAATGCAGATTTTCACTTACATAACATGATCAGAGAGTAAACCAGTGTAATTTCTATCACTGCCAAGAGAACCCAGTAGGTCAAAGCAAGGAAGGTTCTCTGTAAACAAAAGTGTTTGATGTTCTTCTAGTCAACTGCACTCTTCAGAGTAGCTTTGTCCTCTGCCCTAAGTAATGTGTAGTGAGCAGACAGCATCTGGGCACAGCTGTCGGAACACCAGGATTACGATCCTGAATTAGATATTCTTTGTCCCTGCTCAGAAAGTGTGGTAAGTCTCTTACACAGAATGCTTGCCAGAGTGGCCAGATGTGTGGTTGTCCTAGTTTGCATTACATTGCTGCAATAAAACCATGAGCAGCTTGGGGAGGAAAGATTTAGTTCACCTCTACTTCCACAAACAAGTTCGTCATTGATGGAAGTCAGAGCAGGAACTGAAGGAGAGGCCATGGGGGAACAGTTTACTGGCTTGCCCTTCATGGCTTGCTCAGTCTTCTTAAACAACCCAGGACCACCTGCTCAAGGGTGGGAGTGCCTACAGTTAGCTAGGCCCTCCTACATCAATCACTAATCACGAAAATGCTCCCAACTGGGCAGTGGTGGCACATGCCTTTAATCCCAGCACTCGGGAGGCAGAGGCAGAGGCAGGTGGATCTCTGAATTTGAGGCCAGCCTGGTCTACAAGAGCTAGTTCCAGGATAGGCTCCAAAGCTACAGAGAAACCCTGTCTGGAGAAAGGGGGAAAAAAATTTCCCTACAAACTTTCCTACGGGGCATTTTCTTAACTGAGATTTCCTCTTCTGAGAGAATTCTAACTTTATGAATTTTTATGAAATGTTATGAATTTTATTCATAAAATTCTAATTTTATGAATGAACTTTATGTCAAGTTGACCAAAAATAAAATAAAAAATAACTAGCACTGTTGACTCCTTTTCTACTCGACACACCTAAACATTACTATTAAATTATAATCTTTACTTACTTGTCTATCCCCAAGATATCAATGTCACAATATAAATACATCTAACTTTAAAAGTCTTATAGTCTTAAAATTCACTCAGTCTCCTTAAAATATCCAGAGTCTCTAAACATAGAAAAACTGGTTACTGTTAAGTCAAAACTAAGTTGCATGCTTTTTATTTCAAGAGGGACGAACCAGGCACAAAGCAAAACTGAAACCAACAATGTAAATCTGTGTACGGTATCTGAGATTCACTCATGATTTTAAAGCTTGGGCAGTTCTGCTTCTCCGGCTCTGCCATCCACAGCACATGCGCTTCGTCTCCTTGGCCCAGCTCCAGTCCACACCTGCTGCTGTCCTTGATCTTCCCACAATCCTGGCATCTAATATGTTGGGTCTTCACTGCAACTGAGACTGTATCTTCACCAATGGCATCTTCTGGATTCCCATAGTGCCAAGCCTCAGTTGCTCTCCATGACCTATTCACACCTGTAAGCCTCCATGTTGCCAAAGCCAGTACATATGGAAGACTTACATGTACCAAGTTTGGCTACTAGCTTGAGATAAAGCTTCACTGGGTGCTGATCCTTAGAAAATACTTCCCAGATTTTATCTCAGTGGCATTAGCCTCGCTAATCACAGCTGATTCTTCAGCCCCAGCAGATTAAAAACCACAGTTGTTTAATACAAAATAAATGAACAGTCCTAACAAATTCTTTGAGAGATTCTCAAAATGTCCTTTATAACTTCACAATTCAGGCTTCCATGATCTGCACTGCTCTCAGCCTTTTTGTCTTCCGAGTTCCCATGGAACAGCCCACTAAACTTTGAGTGTACAATCACTTTTCCAACCCATAGTTCCACACACTTCCCATAATCCTCCCCCACAATATGGTACTCCATGGTACCAATTCCTCCCCTAGTTTGCTTTTTATTGCCACAGTAAAACATGGACCAAAAGCAGCTTGGGGGTTTATTTGGCTTAATCCTTTAAGGGAGGACAAGGCAGGAACCTGGAGGCAGAGCCTGAAGCAGAGGTCATGGAGGGGAGCTGCTTACTGACTGACCCTCCATGGCTTGCTCAGCTGTTTTCTTATACAACCCAGAATCACCTTGCCCAGGAGTGGGCTGAGCCCTCCCACGTTAGTCAAAAAAATGCCCCCACAAACTTGCCTACAGGATAGAAAAGGTTCTTCTCAAATGAGGTTTCCTCTTCCCAGATGACTCTAGTTTATGTCAAGTTGACATAAATAATACTGATTAGCACAGTCTAGGATGTTCCCACTGTGAAGATAATACTTGGACTGAGGTCTGAGTGGCAAGCTGAGCATGCAGAGATCACATGGCAGGGAATTCTAGGTGGAGGAGAACGTTGTGCAAGGTCTAAAGCAGAAATGGCATTCTCTGCCTGTGGTGGCATGGCCGTGTAGAATAAAGTCTAGGAGGTAGATTGGGACCAGAACACAAAGAGTTCACTGGATCCCATTTGGTTCTCACAGCAGTCCTGAGAAGTAGCTGTTTAGTGGTGGTCTGAGATCAAGACCAGGCTGCTTTCACACCACATTGTAGTGCTCAGCCTCTGGAGAGCAACCAGGACTGTTGTCTAGAAACCACAGCACACATGTGGAGGTCACAGGACAACTGGGTATAGTGAGTCTCTCCAGCATGTCAGTCGTAAGGATGAAGATTAGTTATCAGTCTTGTTGACAAGTGCCCTTACCTTTAAACCATCTTGCCAGCCCTAGAATAGTTCTTACATCTTGGATGTGTACCTCAATCACCAAGAGATCTTGGTAAGATTTAGATTCTCAAACTAGGGGTTTAGCTTAATGGTTGGATGTAGTGCACTCATAGTCAAAACTATATTTAGATGCTGTCCCAGGAGAGATGGATGAGGCCCAAAGTTGTGCAACTTGCTGTTACTCTAAGGACCACACTAGGCAGCAAGTTTATACCTGTATCGTGCATGCCTGGCTCTATGGAGGAGCTGGATTCTCTGCTAGAGCCACAAGGTCAATTGCTCCATTTCTTTGAGAGGGAATGAAATTTGTCATCTCTACATAAAGGGAAATTTGCATTTCAAAACCAAGAAAGGCTTGGCTGTCATGGATTTTACTTTTTTGTTTTGTAGTATTTTGCTTTAGGGTTAAAAACTTACCACTAAAATCATGACATTTTCATCAAGTAAATACAAGCTTTGTTGTAAGCTTGTACAACTATGCAAGGCAACCCAGCTAAATAACAGGGTTGAGACTGTAAGTTCAGTCGTAGAGTGGTACCATGCCCTGGTACCACCAAGCTTTCTTTTTTTCTCTTTCCTCAAGGAAAATACAGTGAGGCTTACTAAGGCACTTTGGCTATAAGCATAAAACACGAACGAGATTGGATCAATAGGGAAGTATTCTGACCCACAGCTTAGATGACTGAAAGGAAATACAACTTCCTTTCTGGGGTTGTAAGCTTTGATATGAGAGTAAGTTTTAAGCCTCTTAGGGATATAACTTGGGGCCCAAATTGATCCCAACCCAAGTAATTGTTTTTATTATTCCCTGTTTTTTCTGAACCTATGATTTTCCACAAACATAATTTTAACTATCATATTGCTTCTCCTAAAGCTTTGTTGGTTATCAGTTGCTTTTAGAAGAGGAAGGAGTAAAGGGGTTAATGTGCATTCAACGGGTGTCAGAGGACATGGGTACATAACTGAGACATTAAAATACCAAGAAGCCAGGAGTGGTGGCACACACCTTTAATCCCAGCACTAGGGAGGCAGAGGCAGGTGGATCTCTGAATTCAAGGTCAGCCTGGTCTACAGAGTGAGTTTCAGGACAGCCAGTGCTACGTGGAAACCCTGCCCCCCAAAAAAATAAACAAAAAATAAATCACTGCAGGAGAGGAAGTGGAAGTTCCCAAAGCATCAGCCACTAGGAGGGAGATGTCTTAGGTCTTACCTTGAGAACCATTTGTGGGGGTGCTATTTGAACAGATAGGCACCTCACTTTTGTTGACTAGTAATCAAATTTACAGCACAAGTTGTATAAAATACAATGGAATCATTAGGAGTTAGGGTCCATAGTTCTGAATAAAACATCACTGAGTCCCTAGGGGTCAGGCTCCAGGGAATCATGGCCAGTTGTTAAAGTGTAGGAACTTAGCTTTTGTTTCTATATTGTGGACAATGAACAAACTGCATTCCATGGATGACTTTAAGTCCTTATTTAGACCCCTGAACAAGCACAGTTCTCTACTGGCCATCGGGCCTCGGTCATGTTGTCCTTTCATGTAAGTCATTCTGGTGAAATCCACACAGCTTGTGCAAACAGCGTAATGGTATACCTGCCATCCACCTTTTAGAACAGGTCATGAAAAGTTACCTAATGAACCATGTCTAGCTTCCTCTCTTAAGTATAGCATGTTGAAATGTGTGCCAGACACTTGTAACTCTCTACAGGCAAGCCTGCTTTTTACCCCCAAACAAGATGGCCCATGCTGGGGGGGGGGGCTATTCTTTTATACTTGATCTTCTCAAGTCTTAGTACTTTATGATCTCCAGTCAACACTATATGCCTATTGATGTTGCTCGCTAGTTTTGACAACGGTTTTTTAATAAATGAACTGAGAGAGCTTAGAGAAAGTTCATCAGTCTGCTTCTTAGTTCCCCAAGTTTATTTCTATGTCAGATTTTATCCCAGAATAGTATTTCCGGATTGATGCAGGAAAGAATAATGACATCCCCCATCTTGTAAAGATGAAAGCAGCAGCAACTTTGTTCATGGGTTGGGGACCACCCACAGCACCTGTTCTTCATTGTACCTAGACATCCATCCTTCTATACTCATCTGGAAGGGATACAGGCCAGATAGTCACCAGTAGGGAAGGAGCCTGAGGCGGGGTGGAGGGGTGGGGAGGTGGGGGTGGAGCCAGGAGCACTGTTGACTGCTGGGGAATTAACAGCCGGTGAGTGCATCCCACTGTGTGCCACAGGGCAGTCTGTGCCTACTGTCGGTAGAGCTCAATAATTGCTCCGGAGACCACCTCAAGTTGGCATGGACAGCTGCACAATTGGGTTTTATGCCTCTTGTCTCTCCTAACCAGACATGCTAACTTGGTTCCAAATATATCTGCCCTAGGAATAAATATAGGCAGATCTAGAGGCTCTGGGGTGATGAGATGAACAAGACAAACATCCCTGCCAGCCTCAGCTTGAAAAGACCCTGGAAAATAGAAAATCCTTAGGACTTGGAGGATAAAACAGTTCATATATTTGAATGTTCAGTCCTTAGTTGGTGGAAGGATAGTTGTTTGGGAAGGATTAAGTGGTGTGGGCTTTTTGAGGTTTCAAAAGCCCATGCCATTCCTAACTGTTTGTACCCCAAATCATGCTTCATGCTTATGGATCAAATGTAAGTTCTCAGCTATTCCAGTACCATATATGCCTGCCTACTGCAATGCTCCCCACCAAGACGGTCATGGTCAACTTCTAAAAGTGCACATAAGCCCCCAATCAAATACTTTCTAAATAACTCTGGTCATGGTGTCTCTTCACGGCAATCGGAAAGTAACTAAGAAACACTCCTAGGCATTTACCTGACGGATTCCTTGGCAACATGGCAGAGATATTTATTGCAGCACTACTCTCGATAGCTAATGGAACCAACCTATGTATGTGTCTAACAGACGTGGACAAAGAGCATGTATGTGTTATCTATAAACAATGGAATCTTTTTCATCTATAAAGGACATAGTTGCATCATAGACAGTAAAATGGATGTAAATGGAGATAGTTATTAAATGAGTTAAATAATTCAGTCTTTAAAAACAATCACTTAAAAAACAAAACAACATTAAAAAACAACAACAAAAAAACGTTTTTCTCTCACTTGTTCCTAAGTTCTAAATACGCACATAAAGGCAAGTTTGTGTATATGACATGAAAGTAGAAGCAAAACTGTCCAGGGAACAAACAGACTGGACCGTGTGATTATAAAGAGTTCAAGGCCACCTGGTCTACATAGCATGTTCCTGACTAACCAAGGCTACATAGTGAGACCTATCTTTTTTTTTCTTAAAAAAAAAAAAAAAAAGACCAGGCAGTTGTGGCATATGCCTTTAATATATGGGAATCTTCAAAAATGGAAACTTAAATGTGATTCAAAATGGACAGCCATGTAGAAATGTGATCAGGCACACGGGGTATGCTCCAGTGGCACAAGACTAAACGGGGAGCCAGCAAAGCCTGGTTTGGTTTTGTTTTGTTTTTTGCCTAGTCTGGGTTGTCTAACTCTTGGGTATGGGGCAGGACCACTCTGGAATGAGGGTTTTCAAGAAAAGAAAGTCACCTTTCTAGATTATATGCTTCTCTTTGAGAAAGTGGTTTGTAAGCTTTTATGCCTCACCTTAAGAGGAGAAATTGTGAATACTATGAGTGACTTTGGGAGAGAAAGAAAGGCAAGAGACGGACAGACTGGCAGGAAGATTTTGCTTTCAAGGCTGCTTCTAAGACCATCCAAGTTCTTTTAGTTCAAAGTACTCAGTATGTCAAGGTGCCATACTGGGGGGTATCAATTTCCAAACTTCGATACATTCAGAGGAAAAAGCCCCTGGCTGAAAGCAGCTGACAATCTCCTAGAGAAAACAAACACAAGTCAAGGAATATTATGTTCTTGCGAACGTGAAGATGCGTCAAGAGCTATGAAACAACATAGGAAGGACTCCAAGGCTGTAAGAGCCACAGCAATGTCCCCAAAGAGGTACTTTAGTCCAAGGTTGACATACTGGAGGAGTAGTCAGGCCAGAAGGCTGCCTGGGAAGCCACAGGATCTGGGAAGAGACAGTTCCCAAGAGCTGAGTCTGGTAAACCATAATGAGACTGGAATGAGGAGAAGTTTCTATCTAGGAAACTTAAGGGGACCCAAACATTTCAAGAGTGATTTACCAGGTTGAGTCTAGGATTTGTGCTAAAATGGTTGGGAGCTCTGAAAGCCTTTAAACTGAGATCTGGTGGAATCAAATTTACATTTAGGGAATCAGATAGATAGAGATGGATGGACGGATTGATGGACAGACGGACGGACAGATGATAGGTACTATGGGGGATGGAGGCCAAGCTCATGTATGAGCACTTGTACCACTTTGGTGCTGGGTTAAGTAATCGTGGAACCTTTGGAATCTGAGGCATGGCTGGGAGAGGTAGGCTCATCAGGGTGGTAAGCCTTTCACTGTGTAACCTAACCCTGGTTCCACTCTAGAGCTCTCTGCTTCCTAGGCCACCAAGATACCACAAGCTTCACTGTAGGATCTACATCACCACCCACACCAAGCCACCATGCTTTCCCTACCAAGACAGCCTGTACTCCCTGGAACTGTGAGCAAAAATAAGCATTGCTCCCTGTATTTTACCACGGTGGGAAAGGAATGAGCACATCACTTTGTTCACTCCTGTTGTGTCCTGATTTCCTTACATGCTGTTCACTTACCTCCCCCAGGTTCTAATCCCCACTGTTCCTTGGTTTGTTTGTACAAGGTGGTTGCACCATGTCATCAGTTGTAGATGTGTACCTCCATACCAGCTCATACTTCCTGTTTTAAGGTCCCAAGTGACTGCCCCACTTTGGGTCATATACTCTTAAAACTAATGACTATTTTTATTTTATTTTATTTTATTTTCAAGACAGGGTTTCTCTGTAGTTTTTGGTGCCTTTTCTGGAACTAGCTCTTGTAGGCCAGGCTGGCCTCGAACTCATGGAGATCCACCTGCCTCTGCTCCCCGAGTGCTGGGATTAAAGGCATGAGCCACCACCGCCTGGCCTAATGACTATTCTTAAGATTAGCCAAACCAGGGTGAAAATCAATTGTTATCAAAATGAAAATGAAGAAAAGGGACAAATAGCCACACAGCCTGAGGTCTACTGCTTGTGTTTTTTAGTAAGGTTGGAGTCAGTGGGAAACTATTACTAGTTTCCTCGCCTCACTAAGGATTTAATGGGACTAGATTTCTGTACACATTACTAATTACAGGAATCACGTGAGGTGGTTTGAAAACTCCCCATTGACCCACGAGGAAGTAGCACTATTAGTTGGTGCAGCCTTGTTGGAGGAAGTATGTCACTGGGGATGGGCTTGGGGTTACAGATGCTCGGGTCAGGCCCAGTGTCACTCTTTCTGCTGCCTGCCAATCCAGATGTAGCACTCTGAGCTCCCTCTTCAGCACCATGTCTACCTGCATGCCGCCATGCGTCCCACCATGACAACAATGGACTAAACCTCTGAACTGTAAGCCAGCCCCAGCTAAATGTTTTTCTTTGTAAGTGTTGCAGTGGCTATGGTGTCTCCTCACAGCAATAGAATCCTAACCAAGATACCAGGTAACTGTAATTCCCAAGCAGCTTTACTATCCAAGAGCAACTTGGAAGCCTTATGGGAAATCATGCTTTACTCTCTTCCTACATCACTTGGTCATCAGTGCAGGCCCTCATCACTCAATACCTTCACTAGGTGACTCTGACTGTGGAGCACAGAAAATCAGTAACTCCTAACAATATAACTTCATCTTAATTTTATTATAAAAATTACAGTGTCCCATCTACACTGGAAAGCATACAAAATGTAACCGCTTTTAATTTTTCTCTTTTCTCGTTTTTATTCCTAATAGCGCACCCTCCTCAAGATCTAACCAGTTGGGAACAAAGATGGAATCTTGGATCTCTTCTTCAGCCACATGGAATTTTATTATCTGAATAACCATAGTTTAGTTGACCAGTCACTTGGGATTGTTCCCAAACTTTTGCCACAATAACCTTTATTACAGTAATGCCCTGTACACTTGTTGCTCACAAATGGTAGCTGTAGAATGAGTACCTTCTCTATACCTAGTAGTCCTTTGTCAGTCATGTACACTATAAATATATTTGTCACCATTTCTTGAGTCACACAGTAGTTAGTTTAGTGCAGCCAGCTTTCTTTCCTTCCTTCCATGTTGGGGGTTGGGAGGCAAGGTCTGTAGATAGCTCAGGCTGCCAGGAACTCTTGATCGTCCTCCCACAGTGCTGGAGTCATAGGTTGTGACACGGCACTCAACTAGCCACGATCTTATCTTTTTGTCCAATTGGTACAAATTTGCAGATGTAAGTACTTCAGTATTCCCACAGCCAATTAAGTAGTGTGGCTAAGCTTGCAGCCTAGTACCTCCAACTCAGAAAATAAGTTACCTTTCCCTGACCCCACTGTTTGTCAAGGAAAATAAAAGGCCTGGTATCGAGCTCTTCAGATGGCTATGCCTGTCCAGCTGGCTGGTTCCCAACTGAGTTAAGTAATATGATTGATTTGGTACATCTTTTCCATTTCTAACTGGTTGAAATGTTATTCCAACTCAAGGTCTCCTTGTGGGTGAAAGGCTGTTGAATCTTTGAAATGTTTACATGTATTCAGACATGTGTTTAAGATGTGTTTATGTGGTCAGCCAGTTTTATGGGGTATTTTAAGCTATTCCTGTGATCTGTGATAATCTTACGAATAAGATTTATTTTAGACCATTTATAAGTAGAAAGGTTTATTTGGGCTCACAGCTCCAGGGTTTTCAGTCTTTATTTAACAGGTTCCATTGCTGTGGCCTAGTGAAGCAGAGCACCATGGTAAGACAGAGCTGCTTAGGTCCTGCTGACCAGGAAAGGGGTGCGGACTAGAGTCTCAATGATTAACTTCCATCTGGATCCTCTCTGTAAAGGTTCCACCACTTCTCAACAGCAGAACAGGCTGGCAAATCATTTTTCTGACTTTTAAAAATGTTTTCATACAACCTTGTTTTGATCATGTTCTTTCCTTCCCCCAACTCCTTCCAAATCCCTCACCCCCCTCCACACCCAACTATATGTATTCTTTCTCTCTCTAAAAGGACCCACAAAAATAAAAATCAACCAAACAAAAGACCAATAATACAAAAAATGTTCAAATAAAAGAACAAACAAAAAGTTAAAAAACAAAACAAAACATGGAGTTGATTTTGTGTTAGTCATCTACTCCTGGACACTGGGTCTGCCCTGAGGTGTGGTTAATATACTCAGTGAGACTCCACTGGAGAAATATAAGCAGATGTTTCTTGTCCTGACCACCCATTCCCAATAACCCAGCAGCCACTTCCCAAATTTCCACACAGAGGCTTATATTAATTATAAATGCTTGGCCAATAGCTCAGGCTCATACTAACTAGCTCTTACATTTTAAGTTAACCCATATTCCTTATTTATGCTCTGTCATGTGGAAGTACCACTCTGCCCCTCTCCTTCCCATCATCCTTAGTTTAGCCACCCTGCCTAAACTTCCTGCCCCTACTAGCCAATCAACGTTTTATTAAACCAATTCGAGTGACAGATCTTTACAGTATACAAGAGGATTGTCCTACAACAGAGAAAACTGACTTCCTCTTACTAGTGTGTATCAGTTAGCTTCTTGGTAGGGGTCCAGTTCTTCTCCATACTAGAATTTTGCCTGATTTGAACCATTGCTGGTCCTGTGCATGCTGTCACAGTCTCTGTGAATTCATATGTGTGTCAGTCTTGTCGTGACTGAAAGACACTGTTTCTTTGGAGTCACCCACCATCTCTAGCTCTTACAGTCTTCTGTCTCCTCATCAACATGGATCCCTGAGCCTTGAGGGAACGGGTTTGATGAAGATGACCCATTTAGAACTGAGTTCTTTGAAGTCTTTCATTCTCTGAACACTGCCTAACTAGGTCTCTGTTAATTCCCAGACGGTGTAACAAGCTGCTTTTCTGATGTGGACTGAGAAAGGCACTAATCTGAGAGGATAACACTATGTCATTAGGTGTCAAGACTAGAAAGGTCATGGGTCTAAACGAAAATCTATTATTCTGCTAAAAGAGCATGGCCACTATGTTTCAATAAGCAGTTCTCGGGGGACATTTAAAATCCAAGCCTTAACAAACAGTTTAGGTATGTAGGCTAAAACCACCAAATCCCATGGAGCTGGAGAAATGGTTCAGTGATTCAAAGCATTTACTGTTCTTTCAGCGAACCAGGGTTTAGATCCCAGCAGCCACGTAAGGTGGCTCACAGCTACCTATAATTCCAACTCCAGGGGTAACTGACACCTCTGGCCTCCTTGGACACCTGCACTTTTATGCACTCACCCATCCACAGTTAAAAATAATAAGAATAAATCTTTTTAAAAGACACAAATCCTGGTATGAATTTTGATAGTTATTCCTTCAGTCTACAGTGTTAATAACGGCAGGGTATGCTGAACCAGAGGCTTGGCTTGGTATTGGTGAACAGAAAAAAAAATCATGCAATGGTAGTCAACATCAGTGACTAATTCCTGACCTTGGCCTGCAGCATGATAGAGGGAAATTGACAGGACATAGGAAGGAAAAGGAACTTCTCGTCTGCGAGTCTAGTTGAAGTCTGGCCATCTTAAAGTCAAGAATTCCAGGACAATTAACAAAATTTATTGTGAAGGTTGCCTATGTAGAGAGAGTATTTCTTTTATAGAGAGAGATTTTAAATATGCATGTTCCTGACTCAAAGGGACAGCAAATTTCCACTTCAGGAAGATTCTAAAAATGGCATCCTTTCCATTAGCTTTTAAATGGAGGAAGCAGAAGACATTAGTTATTTAAAAGACTACCAGAATGTGCAGACCCTAATTAGTCCGTAGGCCCCTATGTTCATGTTTAAACATTCTTTTCCCTCTTACTCCCTTATAGGCATGGAAAAAGCATCTGCCTGCCTCAATATAGGAGTCCTTTAAACACTTCCCCATACACAGTTTTCAGTGGTTTGATGGTGTTTGTTGTTATTTTGATTTTGTTTTGTTTTGTTTTTAGACAGAATTGAATTTCTCTGTGTAACACTTCTGGCTGTCTTGGAACTCGCTCTGTAGACGAGGCTGGCCTTTAACTGGCTGAGATCCACCTAGCACCACCTCTCAAGTGTTGGGATTAAAGACGTGGATCACCACCACCTGGCTATTGATGCATTTTTTTTAAGTGTGATATGTCAGTATTTTAGGGTACAGGCACAAGAGGCTCAGCTCTCCATAACTTCCCTCACTTGAGGGATAGCCCCCTCAACTAAGGCCAAATCAGGCTCTAAAGTGGGAAAGAATTTCAGGACCAGCCAGTTTCAGATGCACAGTTGAAGATTCGATTCTATAGTACTTTCTGATGCTGTGATAGAACAGGATGGTTAAAAAGCAACTTCCAGAAGTTGTGTCTTAGGATTCCAGAGGGAGGAAGTCTGTCATGTGGAGAGGAATGGCAGGAGGAGCAAGAATCTGGTAAATCATCTTTTCTGATAGATTTATTTTGTTTTACAGGTACAGTTGTTCTGCCCGCATTATGCATGTGTGCCACGTACCCATGGAAGTCAGAAGAACTGGAGCTACAGATGGCTGTGAGCCACCATGTGGGTGCTGGGGATTGAACTCACGTCCTTTGCAAGAGCACCCAATGCTCTTACCCAGTGAGCCATCTTCCCAGCCCCTAAAAGATTACACCTTCAACCATGAACTCTAAACATAGAGGGAACCAGAAGTGGAATGGAGCTCTAAACTCTCAAAGCCTGACCCCAGTGACGTACTTCCTCCAATAAGCCTCTACCTCCAAAAGGTTCTATAACCTCCTTAAAATGTGACCAAGTGAAGAACAGATACTCAAACACATAAGCTTATGGAGAACATTTCTCAGTCAAACCGCTATATCTTGATTTAATATCTGTGTGTATGTTAACGATGTTTGTGTTTACATGTGTGCAGGAGTATAGTGGTCAAAGGACAACGCTGGGTGTCAATCCTTACTGTCTACCCTGTTTAAGACAGGATCTCATCACTACTTTATGCACCAGGTTAGCTGGCCCGTGAGCTTCCGTAGATTCTCAGGCTGCAGACAGGCATGCACTACTGGACCCGGCTTTATGTGAGTTCTATGGATCACAGCTTGGGTCTTCACGCTTGCATGACAAGCGATTTACTCACCTACTGAGCCATCTCCCCAGTCCATACCAACGATGTTTCATATAGGCTTAAGCCCAAGGACTAGGAGAAGAAAAAACTCAGAAGGAAGCAAGACACTTGGGAAACATAGCTGTGAGCTTCTCAAAGAGGAACTGCAGTCATTGTTTTTCTCATTATTCTTATATAGGATTTGAGAGGGGGTTGAGGTTACTATCTCATCACAGTGTGGTTCCTACTCTTTCAGAGGACCTGAGCTCAGTTCCCAGTGCTTGGGTTGAGTGGCTCCAGCTGTCTGTAACTCCAGCCAGGGGAGCCTGTCCCTCTTTGGCCTCTTCAGGCACTTGCACAAACACATATACACACAAATAATAAATCAGAAAAAGAACTCCTACACAATAAACACCATTTGCTCTGAAGGCTGTTGACATAATGTTCTGTTCATATAAGATATTTTAGGTTTATCTAGCAGTGGCCAGGCTTAAGGTCTGAATATATACTACGTTGAGTAGGTAGAGCCTGTTTTCTGTTCCCAGAAATTGCCTGAAAAATCTGTAGCAAAGATATCCTGCCTTCCTGAATATCATCAATTATATGCCTCTCAGGTTGGACCAGTGGTTTGTAGATGCTTGCATATGTGGAGCCCAGAAAGGTCAACTTCTGGTACTGTCCACATGTTTTTGAAGACAGGTCAGTGTTTCGCTAGGCTGGCTTGTCAGCAGGCCTCACCCCAGGATCTGCCTATCTTGGCTCCTTCACTGTACCAGGTCCCACCCTCGCTTTTCCGTGGATGCTGGGGATCTGAATTCAGGTCTCACGCTTAGCAAGCACTTTACCAGTGCTTAGCCTCTTTTACTTAGCCACCTTCCCAGCACTGAAAAGGATTTTTAAAAAGATGTTGCTCACTATTAAACTTTAAATCTCACATTTGTATCTCACTGCTAGGCCACACTGCCCAGAGTACATTTGAAATGCTTTTTAGTACAGGCTCCAAAATCTACACAGAGAAACCCAGTCTCGAAAACTGAAACTCTGGTATCAAATATTTAGCCGATTTCTTTATATTAAAAAAATGGCAAGCAATCCATCTCTGTAATATATAAACTTGCTTTCATAAATACCAATAAAACTATTATTTTCTACATAGCAAAATAATTAAGTAAATTTATAATTATCAGTAAATATATCTTGTATACCTGTGTTATATACTTACATACCTGGAGTTGTGTAAAAAATTTTTTGGCAAGAAGAAACTAAAAAGTGGAAAGGTTTAAGTCCTGAATTAGGGAAAGAGCTCTGTACAGTAGGAATTAAATAAAGCAAGAAACTCGGAGGCTGGGGATGTAGCTCACTTGGTCGAGAGCTTGTTTTAGCATGCTTGAGGCCCCGAGTTCCGTTCCCAACACCTTATAAAACTTGGGAAATAGTTTATTCCCAGCACTTGGGAGGTGAAATCAGCAGGTCCAGAAGTTCAACGTCATGTGCCACCTCAGCGTTTGAGGCAAGCTTGTACTACAGGACGATGTCTCCATACAAATAAAAAAAACTCCACCTCCGCCTTCTTTCTTCTCTTCCTCTTCTAAGACCCACGTCGGGGAAACAAGTCTGAATTGGAAGTTTCAAGTCTGACGAGGGATTAGTTAGAACTGAGGCTGAGTTGGAAAACTGCAGCTGGTCAACCAGCCAACCCCTGGTCTTTCTTTTTCAGTGTACCAAGAGCAGCACAGGCAGGTCAGGCGGCGCTGGGATAGCAACTAACATTTACGTGACCAGCCAGATTCGAATCTCAGTGGACATGAAGTCCCACAACGGTTCAGTAAACAAACCTTGCTCTTCCGGCCTCATTCCCTCTCCCCTCGGGACGATGCCCGAACTGGAAACCTGGCGGGCCAGAGGGCAACCTTTGCTCACACCTCGGGTGCCCAGCGCTTCTCCGTGCCAGGGGCGGGGCGGGGCACGGCCTCCTCACCGGCCAATAGGCAGCCCTGGGAGGCGGGCATCGCCTGCACCCCGTCCCCGCCCCTCTCTAGAAGGGCGCAAGCGTGAGTGAGGTTGACGCCGGAGTGGGCGGGGCACTAGGAGGCCACGTCCAGCGGCGTAGACAAAGGCGGGCGTGCGCACGCTCTTACGTAGGCCTGGGCCGGCGGCGGGCAGGGCAGGGCGGGAGCGGCAGGCGGCGAGGACTGCAGCCGAGCCTCACGGCCGGTGAGTTGGAGAGACCTGTTCCTGACGGACGCCCCTGGCCCCGGCCGGGCGTGGGGCGCGGGGTCGGGCGCCGCTGAGGGTCCGGCCGGTAGGGCGGCCGCTGCCGGGCGGTGCGAGCTCCTTCCCGCTCCCCTGTCCTCCTCAGCCGGCCCTTCTCTCTCCTCCCCTCAGCCGGCTTCTCTTTCCACTGACCACGCTTCTCCCGCAGGCCGCCTCGGCCTTGCCAGGCCCTCAGCTGAGGAGCGTGACTGAGAACCGGGCGTTAGATCACGTGGAGACGCCTCCACCGGTGGTTCCCCCTGGAATGCACCCTTTCCCCCCGCTGGGCTCACATTTTTCTTTTTCAGGTCTGTCTCTCCATCCGAGGGGCAGCCCTCCGCTCGTCTATTCGCTTTATTGAGCCTCCGCGTCCGCCTCTTTCCCAGCCCGGTTCACACCCCAGTCTCCACTACCTCCCCCTTGCTTCCCTTCCCTTCCCTTCCCCCGGTGGCAGCATCCTCTTGCCCGAAACATTCACCTGTTTATTCATTTTCCTTCTTATTTGGATGTCACTTGTCATTTGGATGGTGGCCCAGAAGTTATAGGAAATCTATATGAAATGGTTCCGTCCCGTACTCAACTCTTCGTGCTTATTATCAGTAGACAGCCATGAGAGCATTTGAAGAACTTTGGGATGGAGTTCGTTTTCCTTAATTTTAGCAGAACTTTAAGAACCTCTAGGAGATTGCATTGCAACCCCATAAGAATGGGCATTGAAATCACTTAAACAGAAGTGCAAGACTGTGAGCAAAATTTCTGTACTCTTGCTCGCTGAATGTTCTTTTCTCTTTCAGAGAGTAACTTTTCGTTTTAGTTCTATATTTTGGAGAATTTCAGATGTACCAACATAGTATTTCTAGCTAACATAGGCCCATTATTTAGTCTCATCTCCATTTTTTTTTCTGCTATGTCTCAGAAAGAAAAAAATTTTTTAGCTCTTGTGTATGGATGGGTAGGGTAGGGTTGGTTTTGTTTTGTTTTGTTTTGAGACAGGTTTTCTCTGTAGCTTTGTAGCCTGTCCTGGAACTAGCTCTTGTAGACCAGGCTGGCCTCGAACTCACAAAGATCCTCCTGCCTCTGCCTCCCGAGTGCTGGGCTAAAGGTGTGAGCCACCACCGCTCGGCTGGTTGGGTTTTTTTTTTTTGTCTTTATCACCAGTGAACTATAAATCTCTATCCCCAGAGAAGTTTTTGATAGACGATGAGCTGTACATTGCAAAAGAAGGTTTCGAAGTCAATATTGTAGCATTGCATGAAACCGTAATATATTTTTATTGGAAGATAACCTATTAAAAGTTCTTCCTTGAGCGGAGGAGATAATTTGGTGGGTAAAGTGCTACGCGAACAAAGAGGATCTGCGTTCAGTTCCCCAGCATCCATGTAAAAAGACAGATGTGGTGCTCATCTGTAATCTCACTGCTGAGAGGCAGAGATAAGAAGACCCTGCAGACCATTTGGTAAGATCCAGGTTCAGTGATAGACCCTGACTCAGTAACGTGGAAGGGCTTGAGAGATGGCTCCTCAATTAGGAGAGCCTGCTACTCTCGCAGAGGACCTGGGTTTGGTTCCCTGTACTGTGTGGTATTTTCCAGTTATTTGTAACTCCTAACTCTAGGGGATCCAGTAGCCTCACATGCACATAGCCACACACAGACACATACGATTACACTATTAAAAATAAAACAGCTGGAGAAGATGGCTTAGCGCTCTAGAGCACAGGCTGCTCTTACAGAGGACCTAGATATGATTCCCAGCATCCATGTGATGGCTCACAACTGTCCATAGTTCTAGTTCTGGGGAATCTAGCACCCTCTTTGGCCTCAGGCACCAGGTATGCACAGGCCTACATGAAGGCAAAACACACACATAACATAATGAAACAATTTTTTAAGATGTTTTTAAATGAAAAATGACTCAAGAAAAGACCTGATTTCTGGTTTCAGTATGCATATACATGAATGAGAACTTGTAGATCGTCTTGTTCAGTGTCTTCATTTTTCTTTTCTTTTTTCTTTAGCAAGCCTTCAGGTTTCGAGAGGTTTGTTGCCTTGTCCAGAGCAGTAGTTCTTAGAGGCCATGTTGAGACCAGGAAGAAAATCCCATTTTCCCAACTCTGCTTTAGGTCTCTCTTTGCTACAGTGAGGTGCCTCTTTTAGGTTGCCTTGAAAACTCATAATTCTGAAAGGTTTAGATGGGTTAGCATGAGCTTTCCCAGTGAAGTCAGAGTAATGCAATGACCATATGCTTTAAATTATTTTAAAAGCAAATGGGAAACAAAGGACAAGTTCTGATTATAGCGTTTAGAAGACTTCAGAAAATACTAACTTAAAATGGTTGGTAATAAGAATAAGCTATAAGATTTTAAATAACATTCACTGCTATTTAATAAATTCATGAAGGAGAATACACTTAGGGATGCAACTCAAGTGGCAGAGCACTCAGTATGTTTGAGTCCCTGGGTTTGATCCCCAGTGCAGCTGGGAAGCTTATTAATGGAAATTAGACTGATTGGAGGTACACTCTTGGTGTTTTCCTTTTTCTCTTGGGAGGGGGTGGACGTGATGAGAAGGTCTTCCTTTGTAGACCTGGCTGACCCTCTTGCCTTAACCCCCCCACCCCAGTGTTGGGCTCCTTAAGTCTTGATGACTGAGAGGACAATAGTGTCTTCCCATAAGCCCTTTCATGCTATTAACATAAAAATCTAGGTGGGTTAGGTTTTGTTTTGATAAAACAATATGCATTGCCTAGCAAACTTTATACTATTAAATTCCTTATAAGAAAGATCAGTAAATTTTCAAAACAGTCATGTACAGAGATACTGTTCTGAAACACATTGTACATTGCTAGGAAGTTTGTTATTAGGACATAGAGGACATTCACACAAAATAAAATGGTTAAAGTGTCTATCAGTAGTGAAATCTTAGGGGACCATTGTCTTTTAGACAGTTTGTTATTGACCAAAATGCCCTTATGCAGTGCTGTAACAGTTAATTTTCCCCCAAAACATTATTGCAAATAGGAATGCATGAATGTTACAAGGCAGCCTGCATAGTTCAAATGCTCAGTTAAAGGACTTTCTTCAAATGTGTTGAGGGTTTTTAGTTTGTTTGTTTTGGTTGTGGTTTGTTTGTTTTTTTATAAGGAGGTGAGGCACGTACAAGCAGAAGAACTATTACCAAGACTTCTTGCATGAGATACCTGTCTTTAAACAGGATTCTATAAATGGGACAACTCATTAAGTGAATCTGTATGTTGTTTGGTTCAGGGCTCGCATTTTTTACAAGGGGACTAAGGATTGATTAATGAGATTGTCTGTGCAAGTTAAACTGGTAAGCCAAATGAGAAGTAAAATAACTGAGTTACTTGAATCCCATTCCATCCATTGACAGCATATGGCAAAACTGAGTATTGATTATAGTCCATCTTTCTACTAAATTAGATAGCCTACTTCTTTCCCATCTCCCTTCCATCTTGTGTGATGGCTAGTCTTAATTGTTCACATCACTGGATTGAGAAATGTTTAGGAGATTAGCAAAGCACACCATAGATATCTAATCCTGTTTCTAGATTATAAAGACTCTGGTTAGTGAATCTTTTAGTCCTTTTGTAGATTCTTATGATGGTAATGCTGAACAGTGGTGAAAGGTGAGGAATGTCGAGCTGCAAGAAGTAAATCACAGGAACTATGTGTGCCCTTCAGAACTGTGTCTTCTTCCTGTCTGCCATGAAGTGAACTGCTGAGTCCATTACACATCTTGCTGCCATGTTTTGTCCAAGCCTGTGGAGCTAGGCAATCTTAGACTCTGGAGCTGAGCCAAATAAAAAAATTTCCCCTTGACTTACTCAATTATTTTGGTCTCTGTGACAAAAAGTAGCACATGTGCATGGCTATAATTTTACTTGTGTATCAGTTTTCACACTTACTGTGGGGGTGTTCTCTAAGGAGTGTTCTGAACAAGCATACCCCTAGACTGTAGAATACTTTAGATTTAGACGTGAGTGTGGTCTGTGTGTATTTTGTACATGGTTGTAAATTTGCTTTCAGGATGGCCAGTTGTGGGTTTGTAACCAATACAGTAATTGTTGTACAGACGGAGTTTAGTGGGAAACAGCTACATCTAGTTGACATGGTGTGCAGATTTGCTTTCTATTCCACCATGTGCTTTAAATGAGCTATCCATCAAACAGCATTTGAATGCTTGGTCCCCAGTTGGTGACATTGTTTGGGGATGCTTAGAAGGTGTGGCTTTGAAGTTTCAAAAGTCAAATACTATTTTCACTTAAATTCCTACTCTGCTGCTTGCTTGTGATTTAAGATATGACCCTTCAGCATCCTGTGGCAGCTGTCACACCTGTTCTCTGCTCTGCCCTCATGGGCTTATATTCCTCTATAACCATAGCCCCAAATAAACCCATCCTTCTATAAGTTCCTGGGTCAAAGTGTTTTATCACAGCAATAGAAAAGTAACTAATAGACAGGGTAACCAAAAGCAACTCTGAGAGGAAAGGTTCTATATGACTTACACAGCCCAATCATTGTTGATCGTTGAGGGAGGTCAGGACAGGAACCATGGAGGAAATCTGCTTATTGGCTTGCTCATTGGACTGGACTCTGTCACATCAATTATTAGTAAAGTGCTCCACATACATGCCCACAGGGTAGTCTGATGGAGATAACTCCTCTGTTGAGGTTTCTTATCCCAAGGTAAATTCGTTTTTGAAATAGGGTTTCTCTATGTAGCCCTGACTGTCTTTGAACTCACTCTATAGACCAGACTAGCTTCATACTCAGGGATCTGGCTGTCTCTGCCTCTAGAGTGCTGGGATTAAAGGTGTGTGCCACCGCTCCCCGCTTTCCAGGTAACTTAATTTGTGTCAGGTTACAAAAACTAACCAGCACAATTGACCTCTTGTCAATTTGACACAGACACATCACTGTTATACCATAGTTTTTCCTTTCTTGTTTATCCTCAAGACCTCATGTTACTGTAACAGTATAAAATGGCATAACTTTAGACGTGCTGCAGTCTTTAAAACTTTAAGATAGGGTCTGAAGTGGTTCTCAACCTTCCTCATGTTGTGGTGACCCCCAAACAAAATTATTTTTGTTGCTACTTTATAACTATAATTTGCTAATTATGAATTGTAATGTGAAATATCTTAGGCGACCCCATGAAAGGATTTTTTTTAGCTCCTTCAAAGGGGCATAACCTACAGCTTGAGAACATCATCATGCTGTCCTGAAACTCGCTCTGTAGACCAGGCTGCCCATGAACTCAGAGATCCACCTGCCTCTGCCTCCTGACTGAAACTTTGCTTGGCAAAAGTTTTCAGCACTTTAAAAGTCCAAGGTTTTTTTAAAAATCCATACTCTCTTAAACTGTGTCCTGTAGAATGAAAAACGTATGTACGTTCTCATTTCAAAAGAAAGATCCAGGGTACAGTTAAAATCAGATCAAAGCAAAACCCATTGTCCAGCTGTGTAAATAGCTTGGTGTTTCATAAGTGGGAATTCACTCCTGATCGTATGGGCTTGTCCCACTTTTCCATCTCTGATGATAGAGAAAAATACTTTTATCTTTTTATCTTTTATCAGTTGAAAATATATTATTTTCAGAGTTTACCTTTAAAAGTTTTAGATCAGTACTATTTATTAAAATATAAGGCTATGTACAATTTTCATTTTTATAGTAGTTGGCTTTATAAGAATGTAAAAATGATATGCTAGTTAGTTTGCTTTAGTGATTACACAGCACCTATTAAACTGAGTCTGGGCAGTGGTGGTGCACACTTTAATCCCAGCACACTTGGGAGACAGAGGCAGGTAGATTTCTATGAATTCAAGGCCAGCCTGGTCTACAGAGTGAGTTCCAGGACAGGCTCCAAAACTACACAGAGAAACCCTGTCTTGAAAAACCAGAACAAGAAAGAAAGAAGGAAGGAAGGAAGGAAGGAAGGAAGGAAGGAAGGAAGGAAGGAAGGAAGGATCCCACTGAACCCTGCATATACAGTTGTCAACTAAAAATTTTTAAAAACTTGGGCTGGTGAGATTGCTCACTGGGTAAAGGTACTTGCAACTAAGATTGGCAGCCCAAGTTTGGTCCCTAGGACACACATGGTGAAAGAAGAGCACCGACTCCTGCAAGTTATGCTTTGACCCCCACATAGACAAACGCAAAATGCATTAAATTTTTAAAAATCGTTTTTAAACATTAACCTTGTATGTTTATTTACTTACAGTGTTGGAGATTGTGCCTAGGACCTTGCACATTGCTAGATTCCTGCTCCACCACTGAACCACATCCCCACCTCTTGAGTCTTTGAGATAGTTTAATGCAGGCTTGGTTCAAAGTCTCCATGTAACTCTGGCTGTCCTTTCAGTCTTCTACCTCCTAAGTTCTGGGATTGCAATGCTTGTGGTATCTCCCCTAAGAGGACAGTGATTCATATACCTGTCCCTCAGTGTATGTGTGTGAGTGCCAAAGTAGAACCTCAGTCCTTGTGTGTTCTGGGAAGGCTTTCTATTACTGAGCTCTGTCCGTCACCCTTTAACTTTATGTATTTATTGAGACAGAGTTTAGCTATGTAGTTCTGGCTGACCTGAACCTCACTGTAGACCAGGTTAGCCTCAAACTCAGAAATCTATGTGCTTCTGCCTTCTGAGTTCTGGTATTAAAGATAAACACTACCAAACCCAGCTGCTGTGCTAATCTTTGAAACAAAATTTCTCTAGTTCAGACTGTTCTGAAACTCACTACTGTAGCCCAGGCTGGCTTCAAACCCATGACCTTCCTGGCTCAGCCTCGCAAGTGTTGAGGATTCAGCTCTGAGCCACTGCTTCCAGCTTTTTCTCTTTTTTGAATTGGCCTTGAACAAAGCATCAACCATCACAGTGAGTTTTAAAGGGCTTTAGTAGGCCCAGGAATGCCAAACATGGTGCCAATAGTGTTTGCCTTGTCCTTCTCACCATTCCCTCTACCTTCTAAAGGGTTAGATTACAGATAACATTCCTAAGGCTAGTCACCAGGGTCTATTCCCTTATTTGGCCACTTCCTCCTCCTGAGGCTAATTACCAAGGCCCAAGCTATTGAAAGTGTTGAAATCCAACAATCAAAAGTCCCTTTTTTTGTGGCCCTAACTAACATGCCCAATCAAAATTAACCAAGGATCCTAACGTTGGGTTTCCCCTTTCCCTTTATAAACTGTCATTTGCCTATGGTCCACATCTGTCTCTTCTATATCCAGAGGCAATCCTTTGTCCCTCTGGGGCAAATAAATCTCCTTTGTGCTTAGAACTTGGTCTTGAGGTATCTTGTGCTAACTTAAAGATCCTATCATGTTTAAACAAACCCTTTTCTAAATTAGCTGTTCATTTTATATTTGCACTAGGAGTACAAGAAGATGCAGTAATTGTACATCCCATACTACTTGCTAAAGCTGACTTTTTAGTTTGACACATACTCATGAATGTGAAATGGATCTAATAATTACTAATTTGCATTTCTTTAACATAATATGGAAAACCTTTTCATGATTGCCATTCATATATATATCCTAAGTATCCAAATGGCATCACCACTAATTATATCACCACTAATTTACTGACATTTAAAATGTTTATTAGTGTGTGTATGTGTGTGTGTGTATACATGTACACATAGTAACTTCTGTGTGTTCTATGGTGTGAGGGTAGAAGTCAGAGGAACAGCTTGTCAATTCAGTCTCTTGATACAGGGTTTCAGTGTGTAGCTCTGTGGCCTGGAACTTACTTTGTAGACCATGCTGACCTCAAAGTCAAAGAGAACTACTGCCTTCTACCTCCAGTTCTGGGATTAAAGGTGTCTGTCAATATTCCCGGCTGTTTCCAAGGAATTGAACCCAGGTCATTAGGCTTAGTGACAAGCACCTTTATACCCAGAGCTATCTCACTTGCCCTATTATTGGCATTTAAAAAAGCCTTTTTGCACAAAAATTCAACAGTCTTAACTTGATTTTGGTTTTTTTATTGTTTTGTTCTGCTTTTTGGTTTTTCGAGACGGGGTTTCTCAGTAGCAATGAAGCCTGTCCTGGAACTCGCTCTTATAGACCAGACTGGCCTCAAACTCAGAGATTCAGCTGTCTCTGCTTCCCGAGTGTTGGGATTAAAGGTGTGAGCTACCAGTGCTTACCTGAAACATGGAAGGACTACTACTGAACTTTTTTTCTCTACATGTGTTGATTTGAATTTAGGCCCGTTTGGCTTTCATAGCAGGTGCTCTTACCAAGCTATCTTGCTTGACCCCACATGGCCTTTTTTTTTTTTTTTAATTTTAAGACTTATTTTTATGTGTGTGAGTGTGCCATTTGAAGCCTAAAGGCAGTGTTGGACATCCCCTCACCCCCACAGCCCAGAACTAGAGTTATAACCATACGTATACATGTACAGACCAGGTGGGTGCTGGGAACCAAGTCTGCCATTCTGCAGCCCAGAACTAGAGTTATAACCATATGTACACATGTACAGACCAGGTGGGTGCTGGGAACCAGGTCTGTCATTCTGCAGGAGTCGGTGCTCTGAACCACTGAGCCATCTCTCCAGCCACTTCCTCTCTCCCTCCCTTTCTTTCTGGTTTTAGAATGTATGTGTGTTACCTTCAGTATTGTGAGCACCATGTGCATGCAGTGCCTGCAAAGGCTAGAAGAGGCATCTGATCCCCTGCAACTGGGGTTACAGATGTTTGTGAACATTGAATTCCTAAAAGCAATCCTGGATCCTTGCAAGGACAAGTGCTCTTCACAGCTGAGACATCTCTCCAGCCTACATGCTGTCCTTTCTTAAGTGTGTGGTACTGTATATCAAGATACTTGATTTTCCCTAGTTTTAGGAGACCTTTATTTTTTTGGAGTGAACTTGATATACCATGTTACTTTTTATCCAGTGCTAACTCTGGTGAGTTGAGAATGACTTTGGGGTTTGGGGGACGAACAAGACCTTAAAACTCAGCCCCACTCTTTCTAGTGAACTGAGTCAACTTTTGCCTATTGTAATCTGACTCTACCTTGAATAATTTATTTTACCCAGAGCACATTTCAAATGTATGTATATTGGTGATTCTTTAGGTTCACTTTACCTTAGCCACAATTCTTCTCCGTATCTGGAGAAACACTTCCTGCTGAGCTGTAGCATCCCATGCAGGCCATTCTTCCATTTCACTACTAAAAACAGTTGAAATCAGCCCAGCTATGTTTGGGACTCATGTTTGCCATCACATCAGAAATGAGCATTTGATAGGTCTGAAGTTAACTCATCCAAAAGGAAATGTAAGGTATAGTCCTGCTTCTGTTGTGTGATTTGTCTTAGTTAATATTTAACCCTAGAGCATATAAAATGCAGAGGTTGAACTGGATTCTCAGTGATGAAGTCTTCACTTTGTGGTTTGTCATCAGCTTGTTTCCTCCAACTTTGAAATGATAATTAATGTTTATAGTTTCAATTTATCAAGCTCTTGTTTCAAACAATGAACTGATAACTTGATCTGGTTGATTGGTACTCTGGGAGAGATTTTAAGTGCTTAGGTTCCTCAGTTTTAGAGACCAGTAGACAAAAATCTCCATAGTCCCACTTAATAGTTTTCAATAACTGATCTTTTAAAGGTCATTTAAAGTTCACACACTATACACCTTTACAATTCACCCATTTAACATGCACACCCTGTCTCTCTGCCTTCTGTCTGCTGCTGAGATATAGAGCCCCTCTTACATGTTCCTGTCTCTGAACTATACTGTGCCTTCTCTCTGTGATAAAGTAAAACTTGAAACTGAACCAAAGTAACCACTTACACACATAAAGCATCTAGTCGGTAGTTACTATGTGAACAGATAGGTATAAGAATCACCAGTCAGGTTAGGCTGTTCTCATCCCTTTAGGAAGAGCCCAAACCTTTTAACAATTAATCCCAATCTTTCCACTTTCCTGCAGTGCTAGCCACCAATCTGTTTCCGTCTTTATAGCTTTGTTGATTTCATTTAAATGAAATTTGTGGTCCTTCGAATGTACTGGTGCACAAAAGAGGATGTTGAATCCCCAGAACTGAAGTTACAAATGATCCCAGACTCCACATGGGTGCCGGAAACCCAGGTTCTCAGAATCCAGTGCTTAGGCAGAACAGCCAGTGCTCTTAACCACCGAGCCATCTAACTAGCACTTGAATTGGATTTTTAATATTGTGCTAAAATTTATACCCCCACAACTGCTAATAATACCAATTATTAAGGATGACCTGAGTAAGTCTTCTTTTTCTAGTTGGCAACTACCTTAATCTCATCTGTATAATCTTTAACAGAATTTTTTTTTACCAGAGTTTGCAGCCTAAGATACAATTTTATATCATGAGCCTTCTTATCGGTGTACCTCAATTTGTTTATATTCTCTTCCCCCTTTTCTACCTAGAGAATAAGATGCCTTTTATTTAAGGGTATACATCATCAACGATGGTTAATGGTTTTCTCAAATTGTATTTATTCTTTGCTGAGTTCATTGTTAATAATCCTGAATCCAAATCCAGCTCCACATTAGAGTCACTTGAGTTTCCTAGAAATACTTACAAATTTGTTTCTTTCTCTAATTACCAAGAAGTTCTAGTAAACAAGTCTGCCATGAGGCTAGTGTTAATTTATTTCATGGTTGTTTGGGAAATTAAAAGATGGTGTTCTTAAACAGTATGGGCTAGAAGACAGAGATGCTTGTTCTAATCCTTATCATATCATTCACTGGTTGTGTGACCCTAGGAAGTTTAGTTTTGTTTTTTTTTTCAAAGTGAGGTTGGATATTTATTTAGTGGTTATGGAATGGAAGGGAGAAGGGGAGAAGAATAGAGAGACGGGGAAAGGGTGGGGAGGGATGGAGGGAAGGAGGGAGGAGAGCTGGAAAAGAACGGAAGTTTAGTTTGGTTTTGGTTTTTGAGACAGGATCTCTCTGTGTAGTTTTGGAACCTGTCCTGGAACTAGCTTTGTAGCAAGGCTGGTGTCAAACTCAGAGATCTGCCTGCCTCTGCCTCCCGCCACTGCCCAGCAGTCCTGGGAAGTTTTATCTCCTCAGCCTAGTGCATTTAATATTAGTAGTCTCCCTCTACAGAGATTCTGATGAATTTTGTCTGGATCAAAGCCTGGGTAACTCACATGTGCATCCTGATAGAGCCAGTAGTGGACCTAGAATAGCAGTGGCTGGGTCTGCGTCTAGCCCATAGTGTCTCCAGCCCCTACCATCAATGCCACTGGTTTCTTTCCTCTTCAGAATTACTGTGATGATCTTATGTTAACTTACACATTCACACAAGATCCTATTTTTAAGAACCAAACATTCATTCTCATTTCAGTGGAGGGCATTTCACCCGGTATGCTGTGCAGGTCATGGTATGTGTGTGTGTGTGTGTGTGTGTGTGTGTGTGTGTGTGTATTTATCGTTATAGTTATATTTCATAATCTATTTCAGTTTTGTTTTTTTAAGATTTATTTATGTATATAGTGTTCTGCCTGTATGTCTGCCTGCAGGCCAGAAGAGGGCATCAGATCTCATTATGGATGATTGTGAGCCACCATATGGTTGCTGGGAATTGAACTCAGGATTTCTGGAAAACACCCAGTCCGGTTAACCACTGAGCCAGTTCTCCAGCCCATATTTTGGATTCTTTTATTAAAAAAACATTTGTACATCATTATCGTGATCCAGTACGTGTGTGCAGTTTAATCACGTCAGGGCAAATAAACATTTCTCTCTCTAAACAATCATTTTATATACTGGAAATTACTTAACTCTTACAGCTATTTTGGAATCTATTATAGGTTATTTTAACCTATGTGCTTAAAACCTCGGTACTTACCTACAGTTGAACTTTGGTGCTCCTTGTTTATAGATTTCTAGTTGCATTTATTTATCCGTGGATATATGTGTAGGCACATGTGTGCCAGGACACATGGGTGAAGGCCAGAGACAGCTTTGTGGGAATCAGTTCTCTCCTTTCAGAAACTGAACTCAGATCAGGCATCATCAAGTGCCTTTACTTCTGAGCCATCTCATGGCCCCGGTGCCCCTCACACCTCAGTCCACCCTACTCTTCTAATCTAGTGATCACTATTCCAGTTCATTCTTCTCCAGAGTTTGATGAGCCTGTTTCCACAGGTAAGGATACTTGTGATACTTGTCTTTCTGTGTCTTACTTATTTCACTTAATATGTTGACCTCCAGTTCCATCCATGTTGCTATAAAAGAGAATTGTGCTTGTTTATTGCTAAATAAAATCCCATTGTGTGTGTGTACAACACATATTTTGTTTGCCCATCTACTGAAGGGGTGGAGTTGATTACTTTATTATTTGGGTACATACTAGGACATATTTTAACTGTTGTGAAAAATGTATATCTTTTGGGTGTAAACGATTTCCTTTCTTGGATAAGGAGTGGAGTTGCTGGGTCATATTGAAAGTTCTTTTTTGAGTGTTTTCAGGACTCTACAGTTTTTCTGCAGTGGCTAGCTAATAAACTTCCTATCAATAGTGCATTCATGTCTCCTTTTTCTCACCTTGGCCTGCATTTTAGTCTTTAATGATAGCCAGGTTTTACAGTCTTTGAGTGCGGGAGAATTATCTGTATTCTGTCAATCATGTATTTTAATAAAATGCTGATTGGCCAGGCAGGAAGTATAGGTGGATCAACCAGACAGGAAGTAGAGGCGGGGCGATGAGAACAGGAGTATTCCAGGAAGGAGGAAGTCCCTCCGCCACTCCTGCGCAGACCACCAAAGAGGCAACATGTGAGCTGACAGCTGGAAAAGGTACCAAGCCGTATGGCTAACATAGATAATGATAATGGATTAATATAAGTTACAAGGACTAATAAGAAGCCTGACCTAATGGGCCAATCAGCTTTATAACTTATAGAGATCTCTGTGTGATTGATTCTGGGACTTGCCGGTTGTGGGGTACCGGGCGGGAACAGATACCTCAATAAGCCGGCCGTCATGTTACATTTGAGCAGTCCTTTTGGTCAGTAGGTATTGCTGAACAGGAGCTGAAAGAGATTGAGTAATTGGCCCACAATTCCATTCACACTGTTAGGGAGTAAGCCAGGGTTTAGACTACAGGATGGCTCTTTTGAGAGAACTGAAACTATTACCTACTGAAAATGCTGACTGACGTTCCAAAGATGCCGAAATGATGAACAGTGGCATTAACTCTGAGAGGCACCTACAACCTAGCCTGTGTATTATTTCCCTAAAGATACTATATGCAGATAGCTGTAAACTTTTTTTTTTTATCATTATCTTCTTCACAATTGGTATTGTAGATATTATTCTGCTTCTAACTGGGAGGCTGTATCTTTGTTATAGGGTTGGGCTATGCATATAGCTCACACTGGCCTCAAAATTGCAATCCTCCTTTTAGGTTTACAAACATGAACTATCACATCCTGCTAAAACATTGTTTTTTTAATCATTGTAAATGTAGATGTGCCCCCCACCCTTCTTCTATGTGTGTTGGGGAATAAGCAGGTGTTCTGTCGTGATCCATCTTGCCTCCCTCCCTCTCTTTCCTCTGTCCCTCCCCCTGACACACACTCTCAAAGATTTATTTATCTGTATATGTGTCTGTCTGTCTCTGTAAGTGTATGCAGGCCCATAGAGAAAAGGGTGCCCAGGTGTCCTCTCACCCTCCCTCTCTTCCTGTTCTTCCTTTTTTAAATTTTATTGATTTTTATTGAGCTCTATATTTTTCTCTGCTCCCCTCCTTGCGTCTCCCCTCCCCTTCAACCCTCTCTCAAGGTCCCCATGCTCCCAATTTACTCAGGAGATCTTGTCTTTTTTCTACTTCCCATGTAGATTAGATCTATGTATGTCTCTCTTAGGGTCCTCATTGTTGTCTAGCTTCTCTGGGATTATGATTTGTAGGTTGGTTTTCTTTGCTTTATGTTTAAAAACCACTTATGAGTGAGTACACGTGATAATTGTCTTTCTAGGTCTGGGTTACCTCAATCAAAAATGTTTTCTAGCTCCATCCATTTGCCTTCAAGATGTCGTTATTTTTTTCTGCTATGTAGTACTCCATTGTGTAAATGTACCACATTTTCCTTATCCATTCTTTGGTGGAGGTCTGCCTATTCTTTTTAAGGTAGAGTCTCTCCCTAAACCTGGGACTTAATATTTATTTTTCTTTTTCTTTATTGAGTTTGACTGGAAGCCAGCAATCCCTAATGCTCCTAGCCTCAGAGCTAGGGTTACAATTGTGCTGTGGACACCAAGCTTATTGTTTGTGTGCTATAATGTGAACTCTGATCCTCATGCTTCTTTCTATAGTAAGTTCTTTTGACCACAGAGCCATCTTTGCAGCCCATTTCTTTTACTTTTTTTTTTAATTTAAATAGTTTTTTTTTAAATTTATAATGAATGCAGTGTTCTGCCTGCATGTCAGAAGCAGGCACCAGATCCCATTATAGATGGTTGTGAGCCACCATGTGATTGCTGGGAATTGAACTCAGGACCTCTGGAAGAGCAGCCACTGTTCTCAACTTCTGAGCCATCGCTCCAGCCCCACTGTGTCTGTCTGTCTGTCTGTCCTCTCTCTTTTAAAAAGGATACTGTGTTGTGTCTTCTGATGGTTTTTTTTTTTAAGGTGCAGCTCTACTGCTTTCTTTTGTATATGCATTAGGAGAGAGAGAGAGAGAGAGAGAGAGAGAGAGAGAGAGAGAGAGAGAGAGAGAGAGAGAGAGAGAGAACAAACTGTGTAAAGTTGACACATACCTAACTAGGACATTTCCTTGCAGAGGTAATAATAGTATGAGCTGTTAATTGGCATTTAATGTGTGACAAGCATGTATTTCGTGTGCTTAAAAAATGTATCTATCCTTGTGTGGTCTAAAGAATTTAAATTTTAATTTGTGAGTGTGTGTTTGTACATGCACACATGTGAAGGCATGTGTGGATATGTAAAGGTCAGAAGACACCTTTTGGAGACAGTTTTCCCTTCCATCCAGAGATCATACTTGGGTCATCAAGTTTGCACAGCAGGCACTTCTGTTTACTGAACTACCTCACCAGCTTTCACCATTGATTTTTAATAAAAGGATACTTTTATTATGCCTTTAGAGTTATATGACATCTCTCTACATATTCTGACGGTCATGGTCACCTGATGAAGACTTGAGTTATTTCTCGGAATACTTTCTGAAATATTTCTTTTTTTTTTTTAGATATTTTTAAATAAATCTTTTTTTTAATATTTATTTATTTATTATGTATACAATATTCTGTCTGTGTGTATGCCTGCAGGCCAGAAGAGGGCACCAGACCCCATTACAGATGGTTGTGAGCCACCATGTGGTTGCTGGGAATTGAACTCAGGACCTTTGGAAGAGCAGGCAATGCTCTTAACCTCTGAGCCATCTCTCCAGCCCCTTTCTGAAATATTTCTGTATTTAGGAATGATGATAGCCCCTGCCACATAACCTGTGACTAGATCTGAACTGGCTTAGAGGTTTAAATGAATTTAAATAATTCACTTCCTAACCTTTTCTGGGGGTCATGTCTTTTCCTCCTTAGCCTTCATGAACGTCTGAAATAGTGACTTTGTGTTTGCTTTTTTTTTTTCCCTTTGACTCTTGTCTGCAAGTTATTTGTTGACTGACTGTTAGCATAGTACCAAGCACATGCTGTCTGCCCAGTGAGTGTTATGTTGAATCAGCCACTCCAAGGATTGAGGACATTGGAGACTACTCAGGATTAAAAAGTTTAGCTAACTCAGCAAATTGGCTCTGTCTCTGACTACAATAAAACTATCTTCCTTTCTGACACTCAGAACTATTTGGATTTTGTGTATTTCTCTGAAACAGTTGAGTAGTTTGGGGTTTTTTGGGTAGTCAGGGGGCTTCTGGTCGATGTGATTTTCAGTGTTTGGCAGGAACCTGGCTGTGGAAGCTAAGAGAATAAGCAAATACTAATTAATGGCTTCCCTACCACACATTCCTAAAGGGTAGTGTTGTGTGTTACTTGAAACAAAGTAATATTGTCTCCTAAATAAGCAGTGTTCTGAATTTTCAGTTACTTCTGACTTTAATATTTCTACTAACCCTCCAAGGTGTGTAGGAGATTATAATTGCAGTTTGTTTATTGTTTCCTTGATTTCTAAGAATTTTATGCGAGTATTGGTGTTGGCCAGAGAACTTGTCAGACTAGTTCAGTGTTCTCTGCTTTAGAGTCCAGCTTTCTTGAGCAAGTACTCTAGAAGGGGTGAGGGGAGGAGAGAGGTCATCACCTCTCATGGAAAAAAGGATAGGTACAAGCCATTTCTGTGAAGCCTGAGTTGTCAGTATTTTAGGCTTTTGCAATCCCTGGTCTCTGTCACACACCCTTATTTCCATATCTCTTTAAAACTATAAAAGCCATACCAAGCTCCAGAGCCTTATAAAACAAACCATAGCCAGATCTGTGTACTTGGCCAACTCCTGAACTAACTGAAGAAATGAGTGTGTTGCTACATGTGTTTATTTTAGTGTTTTGAGGACATGAACCCAGAATAACCTTGGGAATTCTGAACTGATTGTGGTACAAAGAAGAGTGTTCAAAACCTTGGCATGTGGGGTCAGATTTGGTATGTGACAGTCATGCTGGCCTGTGGAACACAAGGTAACCTTGGGCAATGGGACAGAGGGCTCTTGCTGTATCTTCTCATGGGAATGCTGGCCAAGGGGCCAGGATAGAGGGTAGAGTGGAGGGGTGGCTCTTGATTTGGGCTAGGCCCTGACAGGCGTAAGGAACACAGTGACGCAAATTCCTCAGTCACTTTGGGGATGTGGTTAGAAATCTGGCATGTATAATAAGTTTAGCCAGTTTATAAGATTTAAAAAAAAACACCCATGTACTTGGATTCTGAGAACAGCAAATTCTGATATGTGATTCCAGATCTATCCTGTGGTTTTTCTCTCTAGGAAATCTGATAGCACCTTGCATAAGTAAGGTACTGATTATTTCAGGGTAGTTTGGGATGTAGGAAGTCATAAATGTTGTTAAAGAACATGGGATAAGAGACAGTCTGCTGTACTAACAGATTGTATGACCCGGGGAAGTTTAGTTATCTCCTTAATTTTACCATCCTCATTTGTAAATGGTTGTGGTGGTGACTCACTATAGAATTTTTGGGAGAATAAATGAGGACAGTGTATGGGTAATGCTTTTAGCTCAGTGCCAGATAGAAAACCATTTATTACATTTGGTTTTTGTGTGTGTGTGTGTATGTGTACATATGCATGTTCCATGGTACATATATGGAAGTCAGAGGGCAACTTGTGAAAATTAATTATACCTCGTTACATATGGTTCCTGGGGACCAGACTCAGGGCCTTAAGCTTGGTAGCAAGGGCCTTAACCTACTAAGCTACTTTGACAGCCCTGAGATAACACATATTAGTTCATAAAATGTTGGTCAAAATTGGTGGTAAGTCATTACCTATTTGTTCAGTTTCTTGAACAAAACTGGTAGGTCATTTCTGGGGTGTAGCTCTGTTATAGAGTATTTGCCCAGCATAGTCAGGGAAGGCCCTGGTTTTTATCCTAATACCACATGGCAAACATTTTTGCTAGAAAGATTTGATAGGGTGCACCAGAATTCAGGACTTGCATTGATTGGTAACTTGTAATTTGGAATGCTATATATTGGACTACTTGTATAAGATGCTTTAATAGTAGAATTTTAAAATGAGCAGCCAGTGTAGTGAAGTGGACTGGAAGGGCTTAATTTCTATGGAAATGTGATAAATATCTTGTAAAAATTTAAAGGTGTATTTCCTTTTCCTCTACAGTTCTGTTCTAGGAATTTTGCTGGTACTAAATCATGTATGCTAGGATTATTTAGTACAGCAATATTTAACAAAAGGGTCGAATTAGTAGTGTTTAGTTTTGGGAGAATCCTGTTGTGTTGTTTTAGTTGCAAACTGTGCACCTGCAAAGACTGGGGGGGGGGGGGACTCTGTTTTTACTCATAGAACTCTCTTCCAAGTTAATTAAGACAAAGTAAAAAGCAAGGTGAAGAACAGCGTGCCTTGTTAATAATGCCCTCATTTTTGTTGATTGGTGCTGAGACAGACAGGAACAAATGATTTTCCCTTGTAAGTAGAAATTATATTGGGAAGAATACAAAGCTAGTCCCATCTGTTAGGAAGAACTCTAAGGTAAGTATAGGACAAGTCAGAATGGGATTTACATTCCATACTATACGCTTACCTTTCAGAATATGTCCTATCAGAAAGTTGGTGTGGCCACAGCTCCTCTCACCATGGAAACCTGTATATTTATTTGCTTGCTCCCTTTGACCTTGATGACTAGGGAAGCTGGCTGTGGGTTCATCCTAAAACAGCTCTCCCTTGCCACACATGTAGACTTATTGACATTTCTCGTCTTGCTTTGTGTGACTGATGGTGTTTCTGTTTCCACCCCCAGCCCTGGCAGCATGTAAACAACCTTTTGCCAAGAACCCAGGTCACCGCTGAGAAGGGTGCCTTAAGGGAGAAGAATATCAGAGGACACCAATGCCAGGCGTGTCTGGAATAGTGCTCGGTACAGGCAGCATGAGACGTTCTGTGCCAGCCTCTGTTTGTTACTGGCAAAAGCTGGGGCTCTCCAGATAGGAGGGTCCTGGAGCAGTCAGCACCAGGAGCCCCCAACAAGGGAGCATGGGACTAGCTATGAACTCTTTACAGTGAACTCAGTTTTAGCTTATGAAGGAATTCTAAGTAAAAGTCAGTTAATTTCTGCATACTGACATTCAGAAGCCTTTGGTGTGACGTGCCAGCAATTACTTTTGTCTACTGGAATTATCAGGATTCTTCTGGCATCAAGGTGAACTCTTCTTGGTACTTCTGGCAATACAGACCTTTAGGACAAATTCATCTGCTGAACGCTTTGGGACAGGAAAAAAGTAAAACCTTGGAAGCAGCCCACACCAGAAAGCTCTCCCTTGCCACTCACTTGCCCGGAAACTTAGTAAGGACTCGGATGCCGTTCCTGAAGCCTTTTCCTGCCTTGTTCACCACAGCTCTATCTGTGCCAGGGAGACCTGGAATTTCTGGGGTTCTCCTGTGGCTCTTTTCTACTACTCTGTATTTAGACAGTTGGATGACATGAACTTTGAGATGGAGTTTGCCACCCGTGGGGAACTGACTTCCTTGCCACCCGTGGGGAACTGACTTCCTTTCCAAGGCTTGTGGTGTTGGAAGGGACCATCTGAAGACGCGTTTGTGTGTAGAAAGGAGGGCACCAGCCTAACCTGCATCCTCCACCATGTTCCTGTTGCTGCCTTTTGATAGCTTAATTGTCAACCTTCTGGGCATCTCCCTGACTGTCCTCTTCACCCTGCTACTTGTGTTCATCATAGTCCCTGCCATTTTTGGAGTCTCCTTTGGTATCCGAAAGCTCTACATGAAAACATTGTTAAAGATCTTTGCGGTAAGTTGTCCTATTGTGATAGGTTTCCTCCCAGGTGAGAGAAGGGCATTAGCAGAAAGAATGGTTCCTATCAGGAGTCCTTTTACATCACAGTGGGGCCTGGACATCGGAAACTGCCTCGTGCAGCACAGGTAGTAGGGCATAATAAGGCTTCTGCCGATGGACTCCTTTTTCCTCTCACAGCAGTCCGAGGTCAGTCCTTGCATTCATGCAGAAAAAATGCACAGAAAAGAGGATTTGAATTTTTCAGAAAGATTGAGAATATATCAGAACTTAGTTAACGCACCATTGAAGCAGATGAGAAGTAGTATCTCCTCAAAGTTGACCTTTGCCACAGGACTTTAATATTTAGACAGAGATTTGCTACTGTAGTTGTAGAATGTTTTCAGTAGTCACCAAATCCTCAGGAATTCTTTTTCACAGCTGAAGCTGCATAATTTGAGTAATGTACCGAGATATTATAATACACTTGTTCATGTAATATCTTACAGTTTATTTGGTTTGGTTTGGTGCTTCTGGGATCAAACCAAGGTCTTTGACGTGCTTTGCAAGCGCTCTGCAGCCTTTAAAATATTCCTCCACTTTGTCTTAGTTCCTTTCAGTTCTGTAGTATTCACTGCCCTTACAAGAACAAGGTGGGATGGCAGAGATAATGCAGGGGCTGCGAGCTTGTACTGCTTCTTCTAGAGGACCCAAGTGTGAGTCCCAGCACCTACATCCGGTGACTCATAACCACCTGTAACCAGCTCCAGGGCAGTCTAATCCCTCTGGCTTCTGTGGGACCTGCATTCACTGTACAGACACACACAGGTGTGCACACATACCACAGAATTAAAAATGATTTAAAAAAATTTGAAATCAAGGTGAAATAAGCAAAAAATAAATCCAAGCCATTCTAAACGCAGTTTGATGGCATGTGGTATGTTCATGTTATGTAGACACCGCCTCTCCTAGTGCCACATGTTGCTGTCACTTCAAAGGAAGCTCTTAAACCAGATCAGTCATCCTGGAGTGAGGGATAACTAGTGCAAAGCTAGCCTGAACTAAAGAAAAGGACTGCACACTCACTCAGCAATCTGTCCTCGTTTCTTCTCTCAAGGCCTTGACTAGCACAAACTGTGTTCACTGGATTTACCTATTCTCAGTGTGTCCTGTGAATGGAATCCTACACGATGTGCCCTTTTTTGTTTGACTTCTTTGGCTTAGTATTTTCAGAATTCATCTGGTAGCAGTTGTCAGTACTTTTGTGTATTATGTGTGGTTAAACAATAAGTCATTAGGTGTCTGTACTGCAATTTGATTATGCATTCAACTGTTGATGAGCTGTTTCCACCTTTTAGTTGCTGTGGACCCATGTTTGGGAGTACCTGCTTTTTAAGTATGTTTGTGTTCTGTCTTGTTTCCGAGATGCTGGTTTTAGCCTCTGTGTGTGTGAGCATGTGTGCTTGTCGGGGACCTGAGGCTGATGTTGCCCATCTTCCTCAGTTGCTCTTCCACCTTAGTTATTGAAGCAGAGTGTCTCAGTCAAACCCAGAGCTTGCTGGTGTCTGCTCAGTCTTTCTAGCCGGCATGTCGTGGAAATCTTGTCTCGAACATCTGATGCCGAAATTACAGGCGGGCCACCATGCCCACCTGGCATTCGTGTGAGTTCTGGGGATCTGAGTTCTGGTCCTGATTGCATGACAAGTGCTTTAAGCACTGGGTCATCTGTTCTGCCCCTAGAAATTGCCATTTTTTAAAATAGAAGTAAGAGTTAAAAATCTGGAGCTCTTTTTTAGTGCTTAATTTATCTTGGATGACACTGGGTGAGACAAAAAGTCTAGAATACTTGTATAGCCTTTCCTGAAAATAGAGGACCAACCAGATGGCTCAGTGGGTAAAGGCACTGACTGCCAAGCCTAATAACCTGCAGTCCATTCCCTGCATGGACAGGTTATTCCCACCATAACCTGTATGGTGGATGGGGAAAATTGACTCCTTGAAAGTTGTCCTGCTCTGACCTCTACTCATGCACTGTGGCAAGTATATCCTGTAGTAGTCAGAGGAGCAGAAGGGATAGAACGAGTGAATGTATATAAAGAAGACTTATTCATAAAGTGGCTTACAGGCTGTGGTTCAGTGACTTAGTTAGGGTTATTATTGCTGTGACCGTGACCAACACCATGACCAAAAGCAGTGTCGGGAGGAGTGGGTTTATTTCACTGACAATTACATGTAACAGTTCATCATCAAAAACAGTGAGAAAAGGAACCTGGAGGGAGGAGCTGATGCAGAGGTCATGGAGTAAGCTGCTTACTGACTGACTCTTCTGACTTGCTCAGCTCACTCTCTTATAAAAGCCAGATACCATCCTGGTGGTGGCCCTACCCACAATAGACTGAACACTCCCCCATCAATCACTAATTAAGGAAAGGCCTTAAGGACTTGCCTGAAGCCCTGTCTTATGAGGCATTTTCTCATTTGAGGCTCCCTTCTCTCAGATGACTTCAGCTTGTGTCAAGTTGACATAAAACTAGCCAGTACAGCTGACTAATTCAATAATGGCTGTCTCTGGAAGGAAAGATCTGATAGTAGTTAGTCCCATAGGCCAAATGTCTCACTGGTCTTCAGTGTATGTTGGAATCCTGCAGAAGTATGTTCTGACACCAGTGAAGGGGATGCCTCTGCATCAGGATAGATGAACTTGCCAGGGGGAGGGCAAGTAGGCAGAAAGCAAAAATTACCTTCTTCCAAGCCCTTCTATGTACGCTGCCACCAGATGGTGGGACCCAGATTTAGGGTGGTTCTGCCAGCCTGAAGTGATCCAGATTTGGGGTTGGTCTTTCCACCTCAATTACTTGAGTATTAACTTCATTCAAGAAAATGTCCTCACAGGTATGCTCAGATGCTTGGGTCTTAGTCCCAGATCATTTTGAAATTGATATCCAAATAAAATCCTTGAGGGATAGAGTATTGGATGTTGAATCCCTAATACATGCCAGATTTACTCTACCAATGAGCAAATAAATCTTTTCATAATTTTGTTTTTAAAGTACACATTCAGGGGCTGGAGAGGATAGCTCAGTGGTTGAGTACATATTGCTTCTCAGGAGACCTGAGTTTGATTTCTACACCCACGTCGGGCAGTCTGAACTCCAGATCCAGGGAAATCTTATGCCATTGTTTGGCCCTGCAGGCACTATACTTCCATGCACAACACACTCACTAGTAATTAAAAATAATAAGAATAAAATGTTAGAGACCATAAAATATACACACTCTTAAGTTAGGTGTACTAGTGGCACATACATACTTATTTATAATCTCAGCACTTCGGATGCTGAGACTAAAGGATCACAGGGAGTTCAGGGCCAGTCTAAATTACACAGCAAAACCAGTCTCAAAAAAGCAACAACAAAGTACATTGTTGCAACTTTTAAATGTAGATTATAATTATACATTGGGATGATTAAATGTTTACCGTAGAACATATAACCTTAGGCCCTCAGAGTGTGCACATCTTGAAAATCATTGTTCTGGGCACAGTGATCTAAAGTAGTAATGGAAATAGTTCATATATTTGTAACCTCAAGATAAAGTTCACTGGTAGAGTTCTTAACTAGCATGTCCTAACCCTAGCACTGCAAAAAAGATGAGCAATTTTTTTAAAAAAATTGTATTTGTAGCCATAAATGATGTACATGCTTTTAATTCCAGAAGGCAGAGGCAGGTGGATCTGTGAGTTTGAGGCCAGCCAAGGCCACATAGTCAGATAGTCAGACTTGGACACATAAATAAATGAATGAATGAATGGATGAATGGACACATAAATAAATAAATGAATGAATGAATGAACGAACGAACGAATAAATAAATGCATTTGCACTTCTTGCATTTTTAGAGATTTGTTGCCAGTCTTTCAGAGGACTCACAGTACCCTCTGGACAAACAGGCTGCATGCTAGAGAAAAGGATGGGCTAGAAGGGACTTGATGCATGTTGACGAAGGCATAGGATAGTCCTGAAAGCGTCTGTGCTTTCATCTTTGGTGTCCTGAGTTGGTTGAGTGTGTGTGTCTGTGCATGTGCATGTGCACACTTATACATGCAAGGTATTCACTCTACCAAGGAGCTCAATCCTGTGAATTAATCTTAAGAGACCCAAAGAATTGATGCTGCTTTTATCAATGACAGTACTTATGTACAGGCTAAGGTGTTATCAAACTTTAGAAAGTGTGTATCTGTGTATTCATGTATATACATCTAAAATTTATATGTGTTGATTGATTGGTTGGTTGGTTTTAAGAAATGCCCAAATTTGGGCTACTACAACATTTTGCTGATGTAGACTGATGGCCTATAAAAACAAACTTTCTCCAAGAACAGGGTGCTGACAGCATTGCCTGGTCAGTGCCTACTTCTGGTTCATAGACTCTTCTCACTGCAGCCTCAGGATGATGGAGCTTGCTGGGATCCCTTTTATAGCCCTGTTCCTTTTTTCTTTTAAGAGTTATTTCATTGTTTTATGTGTATATGTATTTGTACCATGTGTGCACAGGTACAGTGGAGGCCAGAAAAGGGTGCCAAATCCCTTGGAATTGAAGGTATAGGTGGTTGTGAACTACTTAATTGTGGGTGCTGGGAATCAAAACCCAGTCCTCTTCAAAAGCAGCAGGTGATCTTAACAGCTATCCCTTCAGTACCTATAACCTTATTTTTGAGGACTTTTTCTTCATAATCTTAATTCACGTCTGAATAACATATTGGAGATTAGGTTTCAGCAGAATTTTAGAGGACAAAGATTTTGTCTCATGGCATAGAATGTTTGATTTTACCTTTCAAAAGATTCTTTATTTTTTCCCTAAATTGGAATGATGTACATATTTTTTAGAATTGGAAGAAAGCTAAGAGATTATCATATTTCTTTGGTCCTTCTGACTACACATTTTAATCACTCAGGGAAACTTATTTGGGGCTGTGCATGTAGTTCAGTAAAGTGTGTGCTGCATGTACTAAACATTGGGTTCAGTCTTCAGTACAATATAAAACAGGATGTGGTGGTACATCTTTACCCTAGCACTTAGGGGGTAGAGTCAGGAAGTCAGAAATTGAAGGTCATCCTGGGCTGCTACATGGTGAGTTTGAGACCAGTCTGTGATGCATAAGACTCTCTCCAAAAAAGAAAAAAGAAGAATGTACTTACTTTGTCTCCTACTCAGAGGTCTACCTCTTTCCACTTCCTGTGTGCTGGGATTAAAGGTCCATCATTACCATCACACCCAGTTCAGTAGTAGGTTTTGCTTTTGTTCTTATTTGTCATTTGTTTGTTTTTTTTTGAGACAGGGTCACTACTTGGCTGTCCTAAAACTCACTATGTAGAATAGACTGGTTTTGAACTCACAGAAATCTGCCTCTCTGCTGGGATTAAAAGTGTATACCACCATGCACATCTAGTTCAGTAGTGGGTTTTTAAACCATTAAGTTTTGGGATAGTTTTTATATGATAGTAGATAACAAGACCATACCATAATGTCAAAAATTATAATTATACATGTCTTATAGCTTACACTTTTGTTATTTTTTGCATATTGCCCTTCAGTCTTTGATCATTGATGTTCATAATTTAGTTATATTAATAGTGTAGCCATACATTTTATCTCTTGTCATTTCACTAGCCATTTTTACATTTTATTTTCATGAAGATCATTAAAACTGGATATTGGATAGTTCAAGTACACTTACCTGTTTTTTTTTTTTTTTATGGGAATTTTGAGACTAAGCATAAGTCACTTACCTAAGCAGCTTGCCAACTGTTTTGGATATTTAATCCTGTCAGGAGAAAAACACTTATGTGTCTGCCACAGGTGGGTCCATGCCTGTCCAGAGTACCTCAAAGTAATTTTATGTTTTGGGCATTTTTGCTTTAGAAGTTCCCTACACAGCTTGCAGTAATGGTTTTGGAGTGGAATTTCTAGGAACTAACTTTCAATTGAATTGAAGGTAATTTGGAGAAAGGGGGGGAAAGGCCTGGATATAAGCAAAAAAGATGAAAATAAGCTGAATTTTGTTACCCAGATAAAAGGAGTCAGTTAGGTCAGGTTAGAGAAGATGAGGTCTTGCAGTCTGGTCATTGCCCAGCTGCACAGTTGAATTTGTTGGAAACTTTCAGAAAACTGGTGTGGTACAGAGCTGAAGATGCAGTTGCAACAACTGTGGGATTGAGGCAGAGTGAGCAATATATTTGAACACTTAGGGTTTTTTTCAACCAGCCCAGAAGCTTAGCCTTGGTTAATAAAGTTTCTAGTGTTGTTTGCTGTCTGTGGAGGGGCATAAAAGTAATGAAAAGGCTGTGTTTTGAAGATGGGGATGATTTCTGGTAGGGAAGGTGATAGGAAGAACATTTAGATTTGTTTAAAAAAAGGTTTTGTTTATTCTTTGATGATTTGATAATTTGGTTGATCCACCCCAAATTCCCCATTCCCACGGGACCCCCCAGAACATGCTCTCCTATCTTGCCTTCTTTTTCTTTTTTTATAACCTACTGAATCTAATTAGTTTTGTCTGCCTGCACATGGATGTGGCGTCTCCTCTTGAGCAAGGCCTTCCTACCAGCAGTCCCACCCCCAAAGAAAAATAGCTTACTTTGTCCCAGCAGCCATCAGTTATTAGTAGCTCCTCAGCTACAAGTGGGGTCATGTGAGCCTTTTCTTCACCCATGCTTGATCCTCTGCAGGTTTTGTTCAGGTGACCGTAGCTGCAGTTAGTTTGTGAGTGCAGGACCAGTAGTGCCACATCCAGAAGACAGCAGTTCACAGCTTTCTGTCCCCTCTGCTGCCGTGCTCCCTGGGGCCGTGGGAGTGTGTTCGTGATATGGTTAGATGTCCCATTTAGGGCTGATCACCAGACGTTTATTCTGAGCACATTGACCAACCCTGAATCTCTTCATTAACTGTCCATGGGCATTGTTTTCTAAGAAAACCAAAGAGTAAGAGCTATAACTACAAAGGCAACAAATACCGAGCTGTTCTAGAGCTAAAAGAAGCTCCGTGAAGAGTTACTCTTCAGTGAGAGCTGTAACCTACAGCCATTGTCACTGGTTTCCTGGGGTGGAGTTGTTGGTTTCGTTGTCTCACTGTTGAAAAGAGTGTCAGCGAGAACAACAGAATTGAGAGCAACCAAGTAGGACTTTTATTGAAAAGTAGAGTCACAGGTCTCTGCCACTGGAAAAGGTCCCCAAAATAGTTTAACAAGGAGCACTCTAGATCAGATGTTCTTTTATATAATGGGAAGGAGTCAGTTTGCTCCATCAGTTCATAAATTAAGCATCAAGTTGGAATGTACCTGGTTGACTAGTTTGAGTGTATTTGGGGGATTCTGGTTGGTCAAGGGATCAGGGAGAAGACTACAGACTCAGGAAGTTCACCAAAGTCACCAAGGAGCAGGAAGAACGCTGAAGTAAAAGAACAGCCTGGTCAGGGCCTTTTAGATTTCATCTCTAAGACTCTTTGTTCCTTTGGCATATCACCAGTCACATCTATTTCTGTGTTCTCGGAGTTTACTGGTTACATCAGGGCATGCATACATGCTTTTGTTCATTTGATCCCCAGAATCCACATGGTGGAAGGGAGAGAACCGACCATTTCCCCACAAGTTGTCCTCTTGACTTACACATGTTCTCCCCTCCCTACACACACCCCCACAAATAGATAATGTTGTGGTGATAAATATCCTTGCAGGGGTAGGCAATAGTTAAAGGAGATGTTTACTAGTCAGTTCCTAGGCAAATCCAGGCAGTGAAAAAGCACCCTGACCATCTTGTCATAGATTCTTGACTTTTTAGCGCTTTACTGCTTGGGACTTAGTGTGTGTGAGCCCTGTGGACAGGGTGAGTCCTCTTTGGAAGGTGTGCTGCTTGACTGCTACCTCATGTCAGACAACTAGAGGCGAACCTTTCGCAGGCTAACGAAGTAGGGTGATTACTGATGAAAAGACTCAATGCTGTCATTTTGCCATTTTCCTCCTCAGTGGGCTACCTTGAGAATGGAGAGAGGAGCCAAGGAGAAGAACCACCAGCTTTACAAGCCCTACACCAACGGTAGGATGGGGTGCCTTAGTCTAAAAGAGCCTCTGAGATAATGCCCAGAGTTCTGGTAGAGGTTCAGACCACTTGCTCTTGCCTATAACAAAAATACCTGAGGGGCCTTTGTAGAAGAAAACGTTTGACTTTCTGATTAGTAGAAAACTCAGGCAGGGGCTGGGCAGATGGCTTAGGGAGTAAAATGCTTGGTGTGCATTTACACAGGTTGGATCTCTAGAACCGTGTAAAACTTAGGTTCAGTGACATACCCCAGTAAAGTTCCCATGCTGGGACTAGAGACAGGCAGATTTCCGCAGCTCAGTGGCAAACCGGTCTAGCAGTCAAAGAACTTCAAGTTCAGTGTGAGCCTAGTAAAAGTGTGTGGTTGAGAGTGATTGGGAAAGATAGCTCCCATTGACCTCTGGCCTGCATCCTCATGCAGCACACACACACTCATACAGTCAATCTCCCAATTCCTCCCTCTCTTTCTCACGCAGACAGAAGAGCAAACCTGGGTAAAAGTAGAATGCCACTGGTCAAGGACCCCTTGACCACATTGCAGTATGACAGATGGTACCACATGACAGGAGTGTGTGAGAGGGCAGGAGGGGAGTGAAGAGTTGGTTTCAGTTGAAAGGAATGGCCCAAGAGAGTAGGTAGGTGTCTGGCTTACTTTTTAAAAACAAACTGATCTAAAAGAGCTAGGCATAGTGGCACATGCCTGTGTTCCCAGCAGTTGGGAGATGGAAGTAGGAGAATCAGGAATTCAAAGGCATCCTTAGCTGCGTAGTGAACTCTAAGCCAGCCATTGGTCCTAAGATCTTGTCTCAAAACCAAGCAAACAAGCAACCAAAAATCCACCAAAACCCCAACCTGATGTTGTGTGAGTGAATGTATCCCTACAGAACTACCCACCAAGAGCAAGAACAGTGCTGCTCTGTTCTGAGACAACAGTCCCATGACCTAATCACATGAGCTAATCTCTTACATTCCAGGTTTGTCTGTTTAAAGACAAACCTGTGTAGCCCTGGCTGGCCTCAGGCTCACAGAGATTTCATTGCCTATGCCTCCTGAATGTTGGGATTAAAGGCATTTGCTACCACACCTGTTGATTTTTACTCTTTGATAGTTTTATACACGTGTATAATGAACTTTAGTCCTTTTCACCCCCCATTTCCCTGTCTCATCTTCCTTTCTTCTACAGAAACCCTTCTTTTTCCTGCCTACTTTCATGCTTTTTTTGTGTAAGTGGCACACTTAGTTTAAACAGTGTTGTAAGCATGAGCCTAGGTGGAAAACTATATATATTGGAGCACGGTAGACCCCACCACTTACAACCCCAGCACTTCAGTGCTGTTGTATTGAGGGCTCCCTCTTTCTTCTCATGAAACTCTAGAGAGCATATTCACATCCAGACCACGGCACACACGTACCCTTGGTACTTTTAAAACTCAGTCTTCATACTCATGCTCCTTGTAGCATGTTGCTTGACTAGGTTTACTGTTTTTTTGCAGGAATCATTGCAAAAGATCCCACTTCTCTGGAAGAAGAAATCAAAGAAATTCGCCGAAGTGGTAGTAGCAAGGCTCTGGATAAGACACCGGAGTTTGAGCTCTCTGACATTTTCTACTTTTGCCGGAAAGGAATGGAAACTATTATGGATGACGAAGTGACAAAGAGATTCTCTGCAGAGGAGTTGGAGTCTTGGAACTTGTTGAGCAGAACCAATTACAATTTCCAATATATAAGCCTCCGGCTTACCATCCTCTGGGGTTTAGGAGTGTTGATTCGGTATTGCTTCCTTCTGCCACTCAGGTGAGGCTGTGCCTTGAAGGCCAGTGTGAGCTGCATTGCTTACCCATCTCACTTTGCCTTGTTTTCCATTTATAAAGGGGGATAGTGTGTTTGTCGTCCCCCCCTCCAGGGCTAGTCTATTTTACTCTTAGAAGGGCATACTGGGGCCTATCCCTTCAAGCCTTTATGTTCTTTACATATCATACAGAAAGAGTTGGATTTCTTTGTTTTTTGTGTATATGTGTGTGTAATGTTTTTGTATTTTGGAGAGTCTCACTGGGTAGCTCTGGCTGACCTGGAACTCACAGATATTTATCTGCCTCTACCTCTTGAGTACTGGGATTGAAGGTGTGCTCTAAGCACCATACCTGGCTAGTCGGATTTCTTAAAGACCATTTGCTTGTTGTGGGGACTGAACCCAGGGCAGAGAACATCATATACTTCCTGGCCCCCTTTCCTAAGCATAGCCTTTCCTGAATCTTGCCTTTCTGGTACAGAAGCTGTATTCATCTCCTCTTCTCTGTGCTCTTCTCAGTTTGTCTGGTACTTTCCAACTCTGCCTGCTTTTTGACAGAGGTTTTACTTCTGCCAGGGTGTTGAACCTAAGCAAGATCAGACAGGTGTCGGGCATAGCAGCTGCTGGAGAGACAGTTCACTGGTTGTTTGGAATTGCAGTCATCTCTCAATGCAGATGGTTTCCCACATTTCCAGGGGAGGCTATTGTCAGGTCTTAAGTGTGGTTTTTTGGCTCCTGCCTTTGTCTTCACACATTCACTGAATAACTGCTTTACTCTATTTGTCTTCTTACAGGATTGCACTGGCATTCACAGGGATCAGCCTCTTGGTGGTGGGCACTACCATGGTTGGATACCTGCCAAATGGAAGGTGAGTAGAGTGAGGTGATGTTGCAGCCTCAGAGCGTGAGGACTGACTGGAGGCACACTGCAACACAGCACAGCTGAGTTCTAGGTGGTTCAGATACTCCCACTGACCGTGGTATCTGTAGTAAATGTTTTTGTTTTGTAACTGATGTGAGATAGTAGCCGTGTGTGCTTACTTCTTGCAGTCTAGCCTTCACCATCTTCCCATTTTAGAGTCAGAAGGGCAGATACCACAAAGGAGTCTTGGCTCGGGTATTAACAGATTTTTATAGCATGTTTGTTTATTCTGGGAATCAAAACCAGGACCCTGTATACAGGACGAGTTCTCTGTTGCTTCTGTGCCCTCAATCTTTCAAGATGTTTAATTGCTTGGTTCTGCTAGCTCCATAAGTTGACAAGTAACTTTCTTTCTCCCCACTACTCTTCTTTCTTAAAGAAACTTTACTCCCCTAGGGAAGCTCTGAGGCCCCGTAGACTTCTGTTTTGCTGGGGCTGATAAAGAGCTTACACCTACTATGGGTTGGTGAGTTGGGAGATAGGAATCTAAGAAACCTTGGCTTGCCTATGCTGGAAATTCTAGGCCTAGAATATTTTCTACCACTACCAGGTGAATGTCATCAAGTCACATTGCATTTCTCTGATTGCATGTGGATATAAAGATGTTAAATAATACATTTGTAGGTTTTGCTATGTGTGCTAATATTTCTATAAGTACTTTGTCCACTATTAAATAGAATCAGCAACTTGTCCTGTTTTTAGACACAAACACCTCCTCTGTCCTGTTGTTGCAGGTGTAAGGAGTTTTTGAGTAAACATGTTCACTTAATGTGCTACCGGATCTGTGTGCGAGCCCTGACAGCCATCATTACCTACCACAACAGGTAAGGGAAACTCATTAACATTTGTCTAGAGCTAATGATGCTTGTGAGGTGAGAGGAGTATTCCAAACGAATTGATTCTTGCCATTTTAATTGCTTGGTATATATTTTACACCCAGGAAAAACAGACCAAGAAATGGTGGCATCTGTGTGGCTAATCATACATCTCCCATTGATGTGATCATCTTGGCCAGCGATGGCTACTATGCCATGGTACGCAGCCTCTCTTTGTGGTTTTCTTACCAGGACTAGGATCAGATCTCTAGGCCCTCCACAGAAAACTTCCTTGATTAAGGATTCAGACATGTAAATGTATTTTATGTGCAGGTCCCAACTTAGGAGGGCCACCCTAGGGCTGACTAGAAGCTGTTCTGAGTTGGTGATTGAGAGTATGGCTGGGGGTTGTGTCTTATGTCTTAGACAGGGGAGATTGCAGGAAAGGGGAGTCTTGAGAAAGCCAGGTGAGAGGCACTGAGATTACCTGAGAGAGCCATTTTATAAGTTACTCAGCTTTATGTGTTTAACTGGAGTAGCCTCTGACACTGATGGCTAAGGGGGTTCAGATCAGAGGAGGTCAAGTAGTGGTTTCTCGATGGGGAGAGACTTAAAATTATGAAGTAACAAAGAGAGGTTGGGGTGTATATTTTGTGGGGTTGTGATCCTCCCCAGAGTGGGGAGGTCTGTGTAAGAACGGCTTCACTACTAATTATTACTCTGTCTGATATTAGGTGGGGCAAGTGCACGGGGGCCTTATGGGTGTGATTCAAAGAGCCATGGTCAAAGCCTGCCCACATATCTGGTTTGAGCGTTCTGAAGTAAAAGATCGCCACCTGGTGGCTAAGAGGTAAGTGGCAAATGCTATTCAGTTGATCTAGCAAGGGCATAAACAAAAAACATTTTCAGGGTAGTTACTCCTTTATACTGAGGCTATACCATTGTAATAAAGTTTTAGGACATCTAAAAAGGTTGTAAATAAACACAATATTTATTTAAGTTATTTATTTATGTTTTCATTATATCCTTCCCAATAAACAAGTTAAGAACTGTGGTTCTTGCTTGTTTTGGGTAGTGCTGGGTAGGTTATTGTATATGCTGGGCAAGTGGTTCATTACTGAGATTTACAGATTAGATGCCAAAAATTTTGATTGCTGTGTGCAACCTATAAGGTCATTGACTGTTCCTTTTATTTCTATTTCCTAAAGACTGACTGAGCACGTACAAGATAAAAGTAAGCTGCCCATCCTCATCTTCCCAGAAGGTACAAAGTGACGGGAGTGGGAGACCAGGCCCTGAGCCTTGGGTAATGCTGGGGAAGGGGGACCAGACTCTGAGCCTTGGGTAACGCTGGGGAGGGGGACCAGACCCTGAGCCTTGGGTAACTCTAGGGAGGGGAACCAGGCCCTGAACCCTGGGTAATGCTGGGGAAAGGGGACCAGACCCTGAGCCTTGGGTAACGCTGGGGAGGGGGACCAGGCCCTGGGCTTTGGGTAATGCTGAGGAAGGGGGACCAGAATCTGAGCCCTGGGTAACGCTGGGGAGGGGAAACAAGCCTCGAGCCTTGGATACCTCTGGGGAGGGGGACCAGGCCCTGAACCCTGGGTAACGCTGGGGAGAGAGATCAGTTCCTGTGTCCTGGGTAACAGTGGGGCCTTTTAGTATGGGAGACTAACAATTTGGGTCAGTTGAGAAGTTTGGTTACGTTTCATAGTGTGTACCTCGCCAGTGCAGGATCCCTTCTATGGTACTACTGACAAGTAGCTTTCTAGCCTCTTGTAGAATACTCGCCGGTCTCCTTGGCATCCCTGCTCCAAGCCTGAGGCTGGGACAGTGGCCTGAAACAGGAGAAAAGGAATGAGGACTGCATTTGTCCAGCTCCCTTAGTGTTCATTCATGATTTGGGTGATGATTGACTTATGCTCTTTGAGGATTATTTTTAGTGCTGAAGAAACACTGGGTAGCTGGGCGATGGTAGTGCACACCTTTAATCCCAATACTTGAGAGGCAGAGACAGGTGGATCTCTGAGTTTGAGGCCAACCTGGTGTACACAGCTATTTCCAGGACAGCCAGGACTGTTGCATAGAGAAACGCTGCCTCGAAAAAACAAAATAATTAAAAAAAAAAAAAAAAGAAAGAAAGAAAGAAAGAAAGAAAGGAAAAAAAAAAGAAACTCTGGGTAGAAGTCCAGAAAGAAAGGGTTTTCTCTTGCCTGTGTTTTTCAGGAACCTGCATCAATAACACATCAGTGATGATGTTCAAAAAGGGAAGCTTTGAAATTGGAGCCACTGTTTACCCTGTTGCTATCAAGGTATAAGACCTCTGAGGCCAGCTCGAATGCACAAGTGGGAAGTGGGGATTGGTGAGCTAGTCAGGGCTGCTCCTTTCTCTCTACCAGCATTGCCAGCCTGTGTGGGCAGAGCAGTAGAAAAGGAGGATGCTGGTGGGGTGCATAGGGATGTGGGATATGGGAGGAAAAGGGCTTCCAGGTTCTGCAGACAGAAACTTCATAAGCTCTGTAATTGTGTCCTCACTACTTTGTTCTTTAGAGACTTTGTTGAAGCATAGGACACTCGATTGCACAGGTGACTGGTGCCAGTAGCAGAGGGGGTTGTAAGCTGAACTTGTGCAGTGGGTGGAGTGGAGAGAATGGATGGCTCTTTGTTCTCCTATGTGCAGTAAGCACACCACTGCAGTGGGTTTCAGTATCCTTATTCGAGCAACTGTAGACTGGATCCTGGAGCTTCACTCACTCCTGTTTCCATCCTTCAGGAAGGAACTTGTCCTAACTAATCCCTTAGACACCCTGGAAACATGGGGTGGTTCAACCAGTCAGCCTTCCTGTATTTCTCAATTTCCTTATCCCCCTCTAGCCTATTGCAGATCTGTATTACTTCTAAAAGAGTCTAGTCCTCAAGAGTATTATCCAAACAGTTTGTTTTCAGTAATGTCAATATACTTAGACTGAGATTTTAGAGCAGGGTCTGAAGTTGTGAACAGCTCTGTTTAGCCCCTGCCTTTCGGGTGTCTGTTTGCAGTGTTGTAGAAACATGCCCACTTGGTTTTCAGCTTTTCCACACAACTCCTGGGTAGGTAGACAACACCTTCTACAACTAAGCAGACCACCGAGCCCACTAATACCTGAATATTGGCTGCAGGCTCACTGATGAATAGGCCTGGCCAGTCTAGCCATAAGTAGGGATGGCATGCCAAAGAATAGTCTTTAATCAGGGTCTGCTGTGAGAGTAGAGAGTGGAGTCTATATCCCACATGAATTAATATTTTCTAGAGGAACAGAACAGGATCGAACAAATGGGTGTGTGTGTGAGTATCTTACACGCTGTGGTCCAGCTAATCCAACAATGCCTGTTTCCCAGCAGAAAGTTCAAAAATTCAGTAGTTGTTCAGTCTACAAGGCTGATTTCTTAGTTGATCTTCAATATATGCCAGAATCTTGAGGGTCCAATGTGAGTGAAGGGATGGACTTGCTAGTGAGATTGATGACAAGCAGACAAGGAGAGCAAACTTGGGTGACACCAGAAGGTGTGACCCAGATTAAAGGTAGATCCTCCCACCTCAAAAGATTCAGTTAAGGAAGAAAAGAATATTAGAACCCTTGGAACCGGAGTTACAGGTGACTTTAATTTGACATGTAGGTGCTGGGAATTGAAACCAGGTCCTCTGGAAGAGCAGCCACTGCTCCTAACTGCTGAGCCATCTCTCCATTTCCTCTTAGTGGTATTTAAGGTGCATTCATTAATGTGTTAGGTTTTAGTTTCTGTTGTTAAATCTGTATTTTTATAGTTAGGACTTAATCTCAGCAGAGTATTTTGAATTCGGTATTCTGAATTGGACAGTTGAAACTCCATCCACGAAATCTCCATGACAGTACTCTACAGACATCCTTCTGTCAGGGAGGCAACAGTGGTGGTACCTTGATCCTGTGGGATAGCTCTTGAAATTCTTTCATTTGTTCATTCTCCGTGCTGACCCTTGGTTTGTGCTTTTGTGGTCAATGCACTGCCTCATCTAACATTTGGTAGCAACTGCCCATGCTCTGTGCTCAGGCAGCCTTCTAAAGGACTCAGCTCTTCCTGTTACTTCTCATGTACCTTCCCTCACCAGACTTTCCTACCCCTGAGGTTACTGTGGGCTAATGGTTGAATAGCTGCAATCATTTCTCACAAAACCCTTAGGAACAAGCCTTTTCTCTTCATTAAAATCATTGACAAATGCAAGTACCTAATACACTTGTTTGTTGAGACCTCATGAGACTAATGGGTGTGGACCCATTTACTAATGAATACTGGTGATTTAATTAGCAGAGTTTTCTGCCCATATAGAAATTCACTTTGTTAGAATTATAAATATGTAAATTATATTTGCAATACTTAAGGGTTTTTTTTGCAATACTTAAGTTTTAATATAGTATATTGCAAGCTTTGTGTTTCTTTCTTAGTCTGCAGCATCAGAAATTTTCTTTTGAATGTCCCATGAAAAAGTTGATTATGTGTGAAGGTGTCTTTGTTTATACTTTATATACATTAGGAGATGCCTTGATGTTTAAGATAGGCCTCATAAGAGAGGAAAGGATGCATGAAGCAAGCACAGTGGACTATTCCTAATGATTGAACCTAGGAAATGAGTGGCTGATATTTTGTTATCCTGCATTCTGTTTTTGGATTGTCTGAAAATGTTTGTGTGTGAGTGCAAGATAAGGCTCTCTGAGGCAAGAACTGTTTGGGTGTGGTGGTCAGGAAAGACTCCCCGATGGCCTGAGTGAGTCTGGGGGCCATGACCTTAGAGCCACTTCAGCCGTATTTAACTGGATCCCTGCCCCTGTGAACCCTCCCCAAGCACTGGTATAGTCCTTACATCCAGTCTCCTCTCCTTTTGCAGTATGACCCTCAGTTTGGTGATGCCTTCTGGAACAGCAGCAAGTACGGGATGGTGACATACTTGCTGAGAATGATGACCAGCTGGGCCATTGTCTGCAGTGTTTGGTACCTGCCTCCTATGACCAGAGAGGTAGGTGTCTCCAGTCCTCCAGTGCAAGTCTTCGTGTGCTGTGGTGTTCAAGAGTTTGGCAGAGTGTTTTCATTCATTCTCTGTTACAGAAAGATGAAGATGCTGTGCAGTTTGCTAACAGGGTGAAGTCTGCCATTGCCCGGCAGGGAGGATTGGTAGACCTTCTGTGGTGAGTAGTACTGACTCCAGAGAATATGTGCCTCTGCAGCAAAGGGCTCCTCCCTGGCACAGAGCGTGGAACCTGCTTGCCATAGAGAAGAACTCTCCAGGCTCCTTTCCCAGTTCCAGCCAATAATGCCAGTGCTGTGTTGTCCTTGGGAACATAGAGTTGTGGGCCTTTGCCCAGTCTGTTGGGACTTCCAGTTTGTGCCTCTAGGTCGAGATGACCCTATTCTGTTTGGAAACTTCAGAGGGAAGAATGTAGAATTTCCTCTGTTGTCTATGTACTGTGTTTGAAAAGTCCACATTTTCTTTTCTACATTTTCTTGCCTGTCTCCTAGCAGAGGAGGCGACACACTTTTTCTGTACAGTTTATAGGTCTCTTGCAACCACTTATTTGTGCCATTTGTAGTATGAAAGCAACCAAAGAGAATATATGAACAAGTAGTCATGACTGTGTCTCACTGAAACTTCCCTACAGGAACAGATGTAAGGCAGGGTCTGAGCTTTTGTTCCGTGGGTCTGAATTAACCCCTAGCGTCTGCAGGAGTTAAACTCAAGTTAAGGAGGAGCTTGATCCATGATTCCTGCCAGATTTTGGCCATATAATGCATCTGCCATACTACAGAGCTGACCAGTGGCCTTCTCTGTTGCTATATTAGCCTTTGTCTTTCCAGGGATGGTGGATTGAAGAGAGAAAAAGTGAAGGACACATTCAAGGAGGAGCAGCAGAAACTGTATAGCAAGATGATTGTTGGTAACCATGAGGATCGGAGCCGGTCCTGAGCCTCTGCCTGGTCCTGGCTGGAGCTGCCACCTCTAAATTCTGACAAGTGAGCCAGCTGGAGTTGTTGCTGCCACAACCTCTGCCACCATCCCTGCCACCCACTGCTGCATCTTCCAGACTCTGGCCCTCAGGCTGTTCTGGGCTCCAGAGCTCCTGAGCTCCATCAGAGCCCCGTGCGCTGCCCGCTGTCCTCTAACCAGAGAGCTGCTGGCCGGGGCTCCCCGGGACAGAATGCTCTTGTTCCTTTATAGTCAGCCTCGAAGAGGAAGACCATTAAAGCAGCTCTGTAGTGTGCAAGCTAGTGGGAAGGCTGGCCCTGTTCTTGCCCTGAGAGAATGTTGGGTGTTATTGTGTAGGGACATACACATGCTGGGGAAAGTCAGAAGAGACACTGCTGAGGCAGGTGCCCAAACAGCCTCCAGCCTGGGAGCTTTTAGATGGGACAAGAAGAAAGCTGTCTACAGGAGTGTTGGTGCCACTCAGCAGATGGAGTTATAAGTTCTTGTGTCATGCTTACGAAGATCAGCAGGGGAGATAGGAAGAAGCCAGTGGGCTACTGGCCAGTTAGCTAGCCCCAGGATGATTTGATTCAGACTCTAGGCTGAGCCTGAGTCCCCCACATGACTTGTCTGTTTACTGTGTCTCAGTTTCCCTGTCTGTTACATGGAATTGCCAAGGGTGGTGATAACCTACCTCACAGGGTTGTTGTGGGGATTCTAGTACTAGTATATGTGAAGGAAATGGATGCTGGCCTTACAGGGATGGCTTCATAGGGTGTGGCAGGACAAGGTCAGCACTCTCAGCTGCTGCCCAGGATTTTAAACTTGTTTTGTGAGTAAATAAAACTGGATGGTAAATGAACTTAGGGACTTTGCCTTCACTCCCCAAGAAATGTATTTCTTGCCAGTTAACAGCGGTGGTACTTGAAAGTGACGCTGGCCTACAGGGTCTGGAATGAGGATAGTTTTGCTCAGGAGAGGGTAACCTTTCAGATTAAATGTTTTCATGTCTCCATTTCTAGCTTTCTCCCCAGATGAGAGCCATGGAAACAAACTGTTGATGAGGTTGGAGAGAGGCCCTGACCGTGGCATTCTGGATTTGAGAACTGTGGGACACAGCAGATATTAAAGTGTGAGGAGGGAGCAGAAGTGCTGGGGAGGACTGATGAGTTAGGCAGGAGGGATGGGTACACTACATGCACCCATGGGAGAAATGGCAGGCCTGCAAGCCACCCAACAACACCAAAGTCAGCCTCTGTTTCTTCTGAGGTGCACCAACTTTGAATTCCTCCGAAGGAAGAGTTCCCTCCTACCCACATGATCTCCAAGTCTAGGAGTGCAACCTGGCTCCCAAGGCTGTGACTGATGCCACTCTGACACTTGAGGACCCTTTGGTGTCACTGCACCTTCCTGTCACCTCATAGCATCCCATTCCTTCCTGCCTGCTCCATTCCCGGTGGAAAACACTTTTCAAATAAAAACACCAATGACTGTAAGAACAGCCTCGTGGGGACTGTTTTACAAATGTTCAAAAATAAAAAGTGGGTCTCGGCTTATGTAGAATGTAGTGTTTCAGTGCTGTCCTCTGAAAACGTCTAGGGTCATGCATCCTTTGAAATTTCCGCTGGTGGTAGAGAGTTTTTAACCTTGCTTTTACTCAGATCACATCCCACTCACCCGTGGCACAGCAGGGAACAGTGAGAAGTCTGTGCGTCTTTTCTGGGCACTGGTCCAGGAACTCCTGCTAGTCTGCCGTTTTTTTAACTGGGTCCTGCAGGCTCCCAGTCACTGCAAGCCGCATGATACAAAGAGGGTCTCATGGACAGCCTGAATGTACAAGAGCTTCGATCCCACTTGCCAGCCTGCTGCCCCCTTGCTATGTTGTCTTTATTTCTCTATTTTCTGACTTAAACCGGACGATTTCTGAGGCCTTACACACCTCTGAAGTTTCAGTAGGTGTATGCGTGTGTACCCTATGTGCATACAGATGTGTGGGTAGCAGTGCGTGTGGAGGTCAGAGAACAGCCTCAGCTGTTCATTCTCCAGTCGGGCCTCACCTTGTTTTTTGAGACGGGGTCTCTTTGACCTAGGCTGATTGGCCAGTGAGTCTGTCGTCTCTGCTTCCCCAGCACAGCGATTAAAAGTAGAAGCCACCGTCCTAGCCTTTTTTTTTTTTAACGTTGGTTCTAGGAGCTCACACTCAGGACTTCATGCTTGCAATGCAAGTGCTTTATTGACTGAGCTCTTATTCCAGCTCCGGTTCCATTAAAAGCCCATTGCTCACACGTGAGCTTTGAGCCCTAAAATTATGTGGGTCCATTTTAAGCTGTTGAGTCCCCCTGCAAACCCAGCTTGGGAAGCTAACCACCTCGGGCCCAGACCTGCTGGATAGTTGGGATTGTGGATCACAGACAATTTTCACTCAAACAGGACATTTTACCAACTAGTTAAAGAGCTTTCAAATCAGGCCAGTAAAAGTCCTCTGGTAACAGGAAGGAAGCTCAGTAGAAGGATGTCAGCCTGGCCAGGCCCTGTAAATAAAGCTTGGGAGCCAGTTTACGTCAGCACTGCTCCCTGTTGGTGTCCTTCGGAGATGTGCTAGAGACGGTGGGCCAGGGCAGTAGCAAGGGGCTTTTAGATACTGAAAGGCTGGCTAGTGGACACTAACCAGTTGTCTTGTGGCAATCTGGGCCTATAAACCCTGTGGCTTCCTTCTACAATTTACCAAATGTCAACTGTTTGGATTGGTGTTCACTGCTGGCCGCTGATGTCTGAAAGATATTACCATGTTGCTGCAGGTGCCATCCACCTGCTGTACATCTTAGCTGCCAGACTCAGTTTCTCCAGGTGCACCCTCCTGGGTGGCCTGGAATATCCCAACTCATGCGCACAGACCCTTGGACAGGCTAAGAGATGACCATCTGGCCATCCATCTTACACCACACTCACTCCCTTCTCCCCCAGTCAATATGTCTCTCTCCAATGGGAAAGTTAATAAATTTTGCTCTAGATTAAAAGTATTGATTATTTCATTTGTAAACAATAAATAAAAAGGAGGAACTTTTCACTGCACCAGGGCTAGCGTCTGGTGTATTTTGCTGGTGAAATTTTGCTTGCTGTTTGGGGGGGTGGGCTTCTCATATGCATTCCGACCGGCCAGCAGCATTGATTTCCTATTAGTCTCCCAGCACCACCCAGTAACACATCATTTCAGTACCTGCTATTAATGGTCTTTTGATAAATAATCACTTGTAAGTCAATAAATTTTTATTAAACACTGTAGCTCTTTGATTTATTAAAATCCGACCATGTTTGTCTGGGAGAAAAGGGATGCTGAATTGAAGTGGAGATCTTCATACATCTTCCTGACGCGGAGCAGTCACTGCACACTCCAGAGAAAAACAATTGCATTTTAACAGAAACAAAACAGCCGAGTTTGGAACTTGGGCCCAGGGAAACTTTATCTCAGTCAGTGTCGCGCTTACCCTGCCGGGAGCAATAGCAAGCCAGCAGAGGAAGAACTTGTGTTGGCTTCTGAGCAAGCAGTGCCATCCCCTGCTTGACTGCCTCTGGGTGGCACTGAGGGGGCTGGGCAGGTCCCTGGGCACTTAATAAGCAACCTTTTCCAGGGTCAAGTGGGCCGTGGATCAAACACCTGTAGGAGCAGATACTTAAAATGGACTGGAGACAAAGGACCTTTAAACTAACTGGCCATCTTTCCAAAGCCACACCCAGGTCAGGGAATGCCTAGAGACGATGGATGTTGATCATAAAGGAGAGCCCACAGCTACAGATTGGAAGTCTGTCTTTTGTGCCGTACAGTGTGAAGTGTTTGACACCTGAAGCCTGGCTGTACATCAGTTGCTCTGTGGAGCTGCTCAGCCGGAGTCCTTACCCAGGGGGATGTTAGGGAAAGGGCAGTCAGGTTGGATGGTCACTGTCAGAACAGCTGGGGCCTGGAGAGGTGGCTCAGTGGCTAAAAGCACTGCAGTTCAAGGGTCTCGGTTATGTTCCCAGCACTCAGACAGCTTACAGCTGCCTGTGACTCCAGTTCTAAGGGACCTGGTGTCTCTCTGGACTCCTAGGACACACACACAGACATGCACATACAAATAATTTTCAAAACTCTGGAGGCGCTTGGTCACCTGTCAATACATAGCGTGGTGGGCAGAGACATGACAGGACAGGGGAAGAAGTCCACGAGCCAGGTCTGCACACTTTAATCCAACACCCCGGAGGCAGGGGGAGGCGGATCTCTGAATTCAAGGCTAGCTTGATCTACATAGTGAGTTCTAGACCTGCATGGAATACACAGTGATAACCTGTATTGGGGAAAAATAAAATCGACTGGTGTTCTCTTGACAACTACCTGCTGCAGGCTTTCTCAGGAACTGTTGGAGTTTTCTCTTCTGTCCCCGTCTAAGATGGCAGGGAGTCATCGGACTTTGAAGAGTGAACTGCAAGGATCGGCACACTACTGTTTGAACGCATGACTTGTGTCCCCAGATGCAGGAGGTTGGTCAGGGAACCTGGCTCCTCTTCTAAGGACTTCAGGCCTGTGCCTGAGCCCCAGTCCCAATGTCATTGGGTGGTGTGCCACACCCAGGAAGCCAAAGGAAGCAAGAATAGAGCTTTCTAGAGCATGGATGACTTGAGTTTTCTGTGCAAAATTCAAGTTCATTTTTTGCTTTGTAGCCTAAGTTGATCTTGAACCTGTTAGACTCCCACTAGGGCTCCTGAGTGTAGGTCACGGGTGTGTGCCACCACACCCAGCTCAAGACCACTCTCAAGATGGAACAGACAACTTCCTAACCTTTGCTACTTCACCTGACTTCTGCCCAGGTTCATTCCATTCTAGGAGGACTTTGGTGGAGACAGGGGTGAAGAGTCATCTGTTTCCTCTGCTCCAAGATGACTTCCTGAGGTCAAAAGCGCTGGGAGAGGAGTGTCTTGCTCGGAAGCTCCTGTTGTAGCTGAAGTGGAGGTGAGGGAGGTGAAGCTGGGACAAGGATGGCATCAGAAAGGACATTTGGGCATCTCCCACCAGCAATTTCACCACCTGTTGAAACCAGGAGACAACATAAGATTAAGGGAACAGCAGAGATTGGGGATCTCCAGAAAAGAGGATGTGGTTTTCTCTTTCTTGACTCTGTGGGCCTGCAACCACATTTGAAGGACACTTGAGCCATGTCCCAGATCACCGATGCAGTACTGAGAGAACCGTAGCTAGGGCCTTCCTACTTGGTCCCATGAGTTTTCGTGGAAGATGTCTTCAGGCTGCCCAAGATCTGCATCCCATCCCATGACCTAGACATCATGGTTCTTCCTTGAGAAGCAGCAGGTGGCGACTGGAGGCCCCTGGATGCATGGGCCCTCCTGCTTGGCCCTGCTCCTTGTGCATGGCGCCCTGTACTGGGCCCTGAGAAGGCCTTGCTGCAGCAGATTGATCCGCCAGCTGTGATTTGTCATTTCTGAGACAGGAGCTGTTTTCTCTTGCTTCAGGAGGCCCCTTCGACACCTGCTTTATTTTTCTTCCTGCGCTGACGTGACGGGAGACAGGTGTTAAACTACTTAATCACTTTAAAATTGTTTTAATTTTCTGTTTTTTATTGATCGCTCCAGCACCAATTAATCAGCTCACTGGACCAGGCAGTTAGTACATTAAAAATTGTCAGGGAGGCCGTGCATCTTGCAAAATGTCTAAAAAATATTCGGCTAACAAATTTTGTTTTTCCTTGGCATGCAACAGTCCTTGGCCCATGGACCTACCTCCCACTCAGAAAGGACCCCTGCCTCTGGGATTTTCATGTCGGAATATTGGGGGTACAGGAGGAACCCAGGCCCAGGCTCTCGATGGAGATGAGCGGAAGCAGTAACCTTTGCTTGCCTCTTTGCACCTCCTCTCCACTTTAGCTTGTGGAGCAGCCCTAGGTCAGCTCTAACCAGGTTTTTCTTCCCTGGGACATCAGCACTTTTCACCTTCTCACGGTGCCAAAGCTTTCTCCCTGGGGCAAGGGATGGCTGAACTTGGTAAACTGACTTGGCAGACAACTGTACCATACTGTCTTATCCCTGTTCCCCCAGTCATGAGCCTGGAGCCCTTCTGTGGGGGTGTCCTGGGTAGCCACACTGCCCTCACTACTGCCCCACGCACTATGAACCCTTGACTCACCTGTAATCACCCCACTAGAAAACGATGCAGCAATCGCCTCGTACTTCTGGAGCTACATAAACCACAGATGCTCTCCGGGAGCCAGCATCGCTTCTAGAGAGCAGACACACTTGCTTTCCCATTTCTCCCTTTGGCTCGGGTTACCTATTGCTTTATTAGGGCAAGGCATAACCTGGGTTATGGTTGCTTCCTAGTGGATGCCCTCACCCCAAAATGTCTTTCGCTCACTTGCTCCCTCTAGGTCCATCCATCTTATTCCCCATGTGGGCAGGAGTCACCCTCACCCCACCCCACTCCTTGCATCATCACAGGGGACTCCACCAAACCTCAGGCAGCCTTTGCAGATTGGTTCTGGAAGGGCCAGGACACGAGCCCTGCCCACGAGGGTGCTCTAGGAGATGTGAGGCTCCCGAGGGCCAGGCCCAGTGTTCTCTGCATCCTGGCGACTGCCCTCAGCCCCACCTGCTCTGTATTAATTGTTATATGATTGGGTTAGCATTATAATCTAGTATTGATTTTTCTCTCTGGATGCCATGCTTTATTTGCTCACATCTGCCTGTGTTTAATTGGTGCTTTGCTCTGGAAACAAGAGATCCTATCAGCCTGTTGGGTTTTCCCTGGGCACACTGGCATGCACACAACCCAGCACCCACCCTCTCGCGGCCTCTCCCTGACCTTCCCACCTCCGGGCATTCCTGGGGTGTGAGGGGAATGGGTAGTGACCCAGAAGGGCCTTTTTTTGTATACTTGACCTCATAAGTGTGGGTTCAATTTTCTTTGTGTGAAGTGTGTGTGTGTGTGTGTGTGTGTGTGTGTGTGTGAGAGAGAGAGAGAGAGAGAGAGAGAGAGAGAGAGATCATAGGGAAGGAAAACATTGTCTTTGGAGTTGGACCTGGGTTCACGTCTACCCTGTCTGTGTATATGACCTGATGCTAACCCATTGCATTTTCTGAACTGTAATGTCGCTTCATTGCTGAAGAATCCCGCTGTGTAGGATTCTTGAAGGTTGTGTGTCAGCCTATATGAGGCTTGGCACACTGTAGGTTCTCAATAAACAGCCCCTCCTTTGTCAGGGTCTTCTTCGGCCTTAGTAGCTGCATATTGCCTGGTACAGCCCTCGGCATGTAGATCAGTCCTGGACACCTTGTTAATCCCTGTGTCCTGGTTGTGGCTGGTGGCTTCTCACCTAGCCCAAGGCCAGGATTTCTGTCTCCTCCTGTGCCTACTAAGGCCATTCTTAACACACCCAGTCTGGCGTCTGTATTTTTGATTTCTTTTTTCCTGACTGGTCTGGCATCTGACCAGGTTCACCCTGGACTTTCTGCAGTGAAGGGAAGACGTAAGAGCTGGAAGCAAACACTGGCTTCCTGTTGACACAAGCTAACTCTCTTGCTTGGCCAAGTGAATGTACCACCCTCACGTTAGTAAGATTAATGGGGCTTGTTTCCGGCTGGGAGAGGCCCCGTGAGGACTCTGTACATTGTTTCTGGGCTGACCGTGGAGACCATCCTGCCAACTGCTGTTCAGGAGAGACAGGTCTGCTGTTTCCAATGGTGTGGTTCCTCCTTGAGCCAGGGCAGGAGGAAGAATTGCTGTTTAAGGACTGAAAGCTGCCTGTGTCCTGCCCCGATGGACTAGTTTTTATAAGAAACCCTCCCCAGTAGGTTTCAAATGTATCTAGGGGCTGACCTGCCTTTCTCTCCAAGTATGTGGACCCTTGTACTTGGGCAGGAAGCATGGTTAAATGACTATAGCCTTGGTTCATTGTCCTGCAGAGGGAGGGAGGGGTTCACAAGGAAGCCTAGAATCTGTGGGGCGCCTGGCAAAGGAGTGTCAGAGGGAGGAGTCCCAGTCAGGAGGTGATGTCACAGGAGTAATACAGAACAGTGACAGTTGTGTGACTTTGTTAAATAGCCCATGGCGTATCATACAGAGGAGTCGTGATCTGGGTATGCACCCTCCAAAGTCCATGTGTTAACAGCTTGATTTCCATCGGGAAGTGGTAAAAACTCTTAAGAGTGTGGTCTAACAGGAGTTTTAGGTCAGTTAGGGTACGCTCTTGAAGGATGCTGGTCCTTCTCTCTCTCGGCTTCTTGGCCCTCATGAGGGAGCAGCTTTGCTCAAACCATGTGTTCTCTACTCTACCATCACGCCTGCCTCATCTCAGACTTAAAGCAATGGAGCCAAGTGTGCTGGCTAGATTTATGTTAACTTGACACAAGCTGGAGTCATTGGAGAAGAGGGAGCCTCAGTTGAGAAAATGCCTCCCTAAGATCCAACTGTAGGCAAGCCTGTAGGGCATTTTCTTAATTAGTGATTGATAGGGGAAAGGAGCCATTATGGGGCCGCCCTTGGGCACCTGGGGACCTTGGGTTCTAAAAGAAAGCAGGCTGCGCAAGCCATGAGAAGCAAGCCCATGAGCAACATCCTCCATGGCCTCTGCATCAACTCCTACCTCTGGGTTCCTGCCCAGTTTGAGTTCCTGCCTTGGCTTCCCTCAGTGGCCTATGGCTCAGGGTCTGTAAGTCAAATAAACCCTCTCCTCCCCAAGTTGCTTTGGTCACCGTGATTCATCACAGCAACAGTTACCCTACCAAAGACAGCAAGTAACCAAGGGCCCAGACCTCCATGACTGTAAGCCAAAGGAAGCCTTCCTTTTTGTAGGTTGATGATGTCACTGTATGTATGTCACTGTAAAGCCATACTAACAGGAAGGGGCAGGGGCTGGACTGTTGTGCTTCCAGATGTGCCATTGATGCTGTTGGGACCCCTTAAGCACCTTCGGCTCCCTCCGCAACTGCAGGGCACACATGCAGCTTCCCACCCTCCAACCAGTCAATGCAGTGCAAGAATGGCAAAGCCCACATTTTGCCGTTTTCCAGAATGCAGCTGCAGAAATTTAGCAGATTCTCAGAAAGCAATGTCTCAAGTAAGAGGAAAAGAGCTGCAGAGATGGCTCAGTGTTTGAAGGCACAGACTACTCTCCTAGGGGACCTGAATTTGATTCCCAGCACCTACATGACAATCCAGTCGCCATCTGTAACTCCAGTTCTAGGAGAGCCGACCCCCTCTTCTGGCCCCCTTGGGCACCAGGAACACACTTGGCACACAGACTTCCATGCAGGCAAAACACCTATATGTATAAAATATTATTTTAAAAAATAAATGAAAAGTTTGAAGCCAAGGAGCCAGTGGGGGATTTTCTGGAGTTGGACCCTCTCTTCAAGTCACGATGGAGGGTCATTGTCTCCACTCTTCCTCAAAAGGGACAACAGATTCTTTCATTGCTTTTCTCCTGCCATTTGGGTGTTTGTCACCTGGGTACAACTACAGAATTCAGTTCAGGTTATCTGTGAACAACTCCAAGGGTGTAAGGGACAGACAGTCAGTTTCAACCGAACTGGGCCTTTAAAGTCACCGCTTCCCACCTCTGCCCACACTGTGTGTCTTGGGACACTGACTAGCTGATACATTCCGGTGCATTGCCTCCCACCCCCAAGGGTCCTACGAACCCCTGGGCATCTGATGAGTTCAGCTGAACATCTGCTGGGGTGTCCCTGCTCTATCCAGAGATTCTGTAGTCTACCAGGAAGGCACAAAGTCAAGCAAAATAATGGACGCTGTACCAACGCACCGAAGCACATGACCTGTGGCCTCTGACCTGGTACCGTCATGTCCTTTGCGACTTCAGCTTAAAGCCTCCCTACAACTGAGGGACGGACTCAGTGCTGCCAGCTCTGGCTTCACACTTATGGTGGACCCTGGAGAGCCTTCCACCGTGCTGCAGCATCCTTTCTATCACCTGCAAATTGGCATTAAAACCTGCAATGTACAATCCTGTTGGCAGAGGTGTAGCTGAGCCTGCCCTGAAGCTGTGAGTGTGGAAGAACTGTCCCCACTGCGCATCTGCCATACAGTGATGTGGGGGGCAGGGAGAGATGCACCCCCTTACCCCTCATCCCCTACTGCCTGTGACAGGGAGCAAGCTGACTCCCCCCTTACCAGCTTCAGTGCTCAAAAAAGTGTGCCCCGCCCCTTGCCTGGGCAGCACAGTAGAGCTGACCCTGTTGGTAGAGTTGTGGGTTAGCCAGCCCGGATGTTTTAAGCATGGGAGAGCTGTTCTCGCTGATCACCTGTCATGTGGCAGCATGGGCAGTGGAGAGATGTGGGTGACCCCCTCCCCCAAATCAGTGCCTGAGACAGGTGAAGACCCGCTCTTGAGGTCCGAAGAGAGAGAGAGCTGTTCCCGCCCCCTCATCAGCTGCAACACTCAGGAGAGTAGCCCCCACACCTTGGCTGGGCACCACAGTAGAACTAGCCCTGAAGGTTTAGGTGTGGGAGAACCAACCTGGAGGACGTGAAAGCAGGAGTATTGGCCCCGCCAAAAACACCAGAACTACCTCATGGTTTCTATGCGGTTAGGCATTGTCTTGATCTTGTGACCATCTTGGGGTGGCATTTTTATCTCTGCCCTTAAAGGAGATTTTTCCCCCCAAGATCTGAGCAAGTTTTCCAGAAGCTTGATTTGCTTCTAGTTAAGACAGTTTTACCTTTAGCAAACAGGACTTGCTGCCTAAGCAGATATTGGCTGTGGTCCCTTCTCAAGGGAGAGGAGAAAACGTTTCACTTTGGAAGGCAGCAGGATCACAGAGTGGAAGTCAGTGGATCAGCATTGACTCGGCTGTCTCAAGAGCCAGACAGTTTCTCCTTCTGTTTTCTTATTCCTGCGTAAACTATTATTTTCCTAGTCAGCTTGTTGACCATAATTAACACCAGAACTCACTGTTTTCTTTTCTCCATCATTATGGGAAAGTACGTTCAAGCGATACATTCAGAAAGGGTTCGTACCCGGACGATATAAGGGACTCAATAGCTAGACAGCAAACAGCTCGGGTAAAACTTAAGGGACTTGGACAGACACTTCTTTCTCTAAAGAAGGTCAGTGACTAACAAATATCTGAAGACTCCTACCGCAGCTAACCATGAGGAAACAGCAAATTGAGACCAACTTTTCCCTTCAGTGCTGCGCTGGGCCCAGAGCCTTGTAAACGCCAGACAAACCCTGAGCCTCATCCCCAGTCCTGGGGAATGCAAACTGAAATCTTGGTGAGACATCATCTTCAGACTGTTTGCTGTGAGTGCAACTAAACGGGAGTCTTGTACACGCACGCACGCACACACACACATACACGCACACACACACACACACACATGCACATGTACACATACGTATGTATTGGCCCTCCTTCCGTCCTGTCTTAGCGCTATTATTCTTTTAATCTTGCCTTTATTTACTTAGCTTTGGTGCTAAGGATTGAACCCAGGGTGGAATTCTAAGCATGTCCTCTGCCACTAAACTGTGTCCAAGTCTTGATTTTCATTCAATGGGTTTTTTTTAATTAATAATTTGTTTTGTTTTAGATAAAGGTTTACCCTATCACTTAGACTGTTCCTTTAAAATATTCAGACAAAAATTAATTGCACAAAGGTTGTCACCTAATTGGTTTCTTCTCTGCTTTGGACGCAGTTATTCTCCCTCTCTACAGAAAAAGCTACTTCTGAATTTCTCATCTGATGAAGGCAAGCACTGACAGTAAAAATGTAGGCTGGTCTCGAACTCAGACTCTCCTGCCTCGGCCTCTCAAGTGTTGGGGTTACAGGTGTTTGCAACCAGGTCATTCTGAAATCATAATCTATTTTTGTTATTTAAAGTTTCCTTTTTCCTTTTTTTTAAAAATTGTGTTTTTAATCATAGTTAAAAGTGGGCACTCTGGAGTCAGCCTGGGTCGAGCAGGATAGAAGCCACCTGACTTTTCTGGTTCCTCACTACCAATAAGTTAGAAAGGGGGTATAATGGAATACCTATCCCTAAGGATTTTTGAACGTGAGGGATGTGAGATAAGGGGAACACCTAGAACAGCCCAGGAGAAACAGAGACATCTAACAAACACTCAGGAGTGTAGCAGATGGAGCAACAGTAGACTTGGGTGTTATACCAGGACCAGCAATACGGCGAGACAAGCACACACCTTTCAGACAGTAGGGTGAATAAGAACTCATGCTGCCCAGCGTATGCCAGCCAGCATTTCTGCCTCTTCATCCTCTCTGAAGGACAGCAGTGCCAGTCACCTGCAGCAGCTGGAAGCTGGCTGGTTGAAGAGGACAGAACCCTTCCTAAGAGTCCTTTGCAGGTAGTGCTGGAGCCGTCTTTGCACCCTGGACCACGGCATTTCAATCGACAAGCAAGAACCCCCGTTGCAACCCGCTGGTACTGTGAAGCCTAGAGCAGCGTGCACAGACACAGAAGCCCGAGGTGACCGGGCAGGCGAGGCGACACTGTGGACCCCAAATGTTGAATGGGTAAATGGTAAGGTGCGGGGTCTCTTACTGGAGCAAGCTCTCCTGCCAGAGACCTCTTACAGCAAAAGCACAGCGCGCGAGACGGTACACCTGCGAGCTGCAGTTGACGTTGTAGTCTGGAGTGCCAAGAGAGTTTTTGGTGACGTGAACCTGGCCCCCAGGCAGACTTCCATGACCCCCAGGCAGCAGCCGATCCTTGGGGGTGGGGGTTGAGCACATGAAGGCGCCAGTAGCTATGACTGTGTGTCCCAGCCTTGACCACTAGTGTGAACTAGAAGAGGAAGAGTAGGGTGTGTACCAAGTTCCTTCTGGGCTCAGAGCACAGCTCGCTGGGTCTCATCATCTTCCAGGATTGGTCTTCTAGGCTCATTCTGTAGTCAGGGCACCAGCCTTATGGAGAAATGCACTGACTTGGTCACAATGCTCCGGCTACCACTTGCCAAATTGGGGAGTCACGCTCAGGCCTGTGTCTTTCATACCCCAGTGTCTGAGCCTAGGTGATTCTCAGAGTTGGAGATGAGAAACCTAAAGATCAAGGTGCCACCAAGTTCAGAGGCTCATTTCTACTCTAAGATGGTAACTTGAGCTCTGTCCTCCTTCAAAGAAAAGGCAAAAGGACCCAAAAGGGTTGAATTCCCTCCCTCTTGCAAGCCGTTTCAAAGGTCATCAATCTTGTGCGTGAGGGTGGAACTCTCCTGGGCAGATCACCACCCGCAAAGTCTTCACTCCTTGCTACTGTCACCCAGGGAGTCAAGTTTCGACCCAGCAACATTGCAGGAGACACAAGCACTGGAAGCCATAGCTGTTTCCAAAGTGTCTCTTAATGGTTGAGAATGGCTATGTCCTGAGGGAATCTACCAAATACACTCACTATTTTATTTCTTTTCTTTTCTGTTTTTTTTCCCCCGAGATAAGGTCTCACCATCTTCCGGAAGTGGAAGCTCTGTATTTTCTCCTCTATTTGGTTGAGTCCTGGCTAGCCTGGTGTTGTTATGTAAACCAGGTTGGCTTTGACCTCACCTGCCTCTTCCTCCTGAATGATAAGATTAAAGACCCACTCTGCCAGGCCAGGCTCGTTTATTCTAATTTTACTCAACCCTACACAGTATGCACAATTATTACCCCATTTACAGATGAGTAAACTAAGTCCCAGAGGTTAGACAGTCCCCCCCAAGGATGGAGAGGATGGCAGAACTCAGTCCCCGGACCTCTCTGTCCTGTGTCACTTTTGAGGGTTATGAAGTTCCACACTCAAAGCCGAGGATGCCTGAGCGTGGGGTGAGGTCCCAGGAGTGGCAGCTCACTGTTTACCCCTTTGTTTGATCGTTGCGGTCAGGGTATGATCATCCTGAACCTGGCATGACACTGGCAGCTGCCTATCTTTTCCTGGCCTGCGAGGATTCGGTCAGAGCTGAGACAATTCAAGCCTTTCCCTCTTTTCCCTCAGAGCTGCAGTAAAAGACGTGGCTGGCACCCTGCCATGGCTGTCTGTGTGTCTACACTCTCCCTCTGTCCCTCTAAGAATGGTTATATACCTCAGCTGTGTGTGTGTGTGGGGGGGGGTACAGGTGGCACATCTGGGTACATGTGTGATGAGTACACAGCAGCTAAAGGGCTGAACCTCCCTCCACCCCCTCTTGCCCAGGAATCCGCAAGCAAACACTGCGGTACTGTCAGTGATGTGGGCTGGGACAGTGGTTCTCAACTTTCCTAATGCAGTGGCGGTTTAATACAGTTCCTCGTGTTGTGGTGATCCCAACCATAAAATGATTTTCGTTGCTGCTTCACAACTGTAATTTTGCTAGTTATAAATTATAATGTAAATATCCGATATGCAATGGTCTTAGGTGACCCCTGTGGAAGCGCTCTCATGGGACCCCCCGTCTCCTGAAATCTAGATAGGACCTGCACTCAGCCTCATGGCCGGAACTCTGCTCAGAGCTCCCACTGTTCTGTCTTTTTGTGACATTAATAACTCTTAATCAGTCACATACGCAACACGGGAGCCCACCTCAGTGTACTTGAACCCCTAATCTAATGCATGAGCCAGGCCCTTCTAGTATGAACGACATACTTGAGAACTGTGACCCAAATCTGTGGTCACCTATTAGCGCTTGAGCTGCCTGTCAGGGAAGATTCTGTGGCTGCTATGAGCACAGGCCTGTTCCCTTCCCCTTAACTCTGAAACATCTGTGATGCGGAAGGAAGGGAGGAGAACTCGCGTCTCCAGAAAGTTCTGGGGTTTGTTTGCTTAAATACAGAGCCTCTTAGAAGTCCCTTTGTGACTAAAGGTAACAATTGGGCCTATGACTGATGGCTTCAGCATCTTTTTTAGATTTATTTATTTTAAAAAATTATTTTTAATTGTGCGCCTATGTATTTGCGATCATGCGTGAAGTACCTGAGGAGGCCAGTAGAGGGCGTCGGATCAGCTAGCGCTGGAGTTACAGGGCAGTTGTGAGCAGCCTGTAACTGGGAACCGAACACAGGCCCCGAGCAGCAGATGATCTTAAGAGCTGAACCATTTCTCCAGCCCAAAGATAATCTCATGACACGAGAGACCACTGCCATTATTCCCTTCACAGAAGCTCAGGAGCCACGGGGGAGGTTTCTGGGATTTTAAGCTTTATTTTAATTTTGTTTTAAAAGCCAATGAGGATGGGTACATCCTGATTCCTCTGGGCTGCACTCCTCTATGGTCAGCCCACTCTCTCCCGGCCAGGAGCGCAATCATACCCGGAACAGAAGACATTAGGACAGGGCTAGGCCGCAAGATGGGCTGGGAAACGAGACTCAGTGGGTACCCAACGGTCCTCAATCCCCTGTCCTGCCTGGGGCTCTACCCGTCTGGTGACCCTGTTGGAGGAGTGTGGCTTTTAGAGCTCTTCTCGCCTTCCTGATGTGCTCCCAAGCTCTGATGCCCTTTGGTACCTAGGAACGCTTTGATGTGGTGACTCCCAGGGACAACAAAACCTTAGGGTTCTCTCATCTGTTTTCGCCTCTGCCTGTCTCCCCCACTTCCCTTTTCCAGTCAATGTCATCCTTGCTGCAGAGGGATCGCCATTCAGAGTTAAAGTGCAGTGGGAGGCCACCCGGGTTCTGTTTTCAGAATCCCCTCGCAGAGGTGCGATTTCCTCCTGCCCCCACCAGTGGGAGCATTCGGAAACACACCTGGACCTCAGGCTCCGTCTTCTGCTCTGCAGTCACAGCCGCTTATTGGGCGCAGTACCTGTTGACTCCCTAACCAGCTGTTTCCTAGGGGGGAAATCAACGCATCGAAAGAGTCCCACAGCCAGGTTCCCTGCTGCAAAACACCTGCTCACGTTCTCGCAGGACTGACCCGGCAAGGGGCCCAGGGAGGGAGACACGGCAGAAAGGTGTACCATCTCCTCCCTTGCCGCGCTCACCATTATCCCTTTCTTCCCTTCCATCACTTTCGCTCCCTCCTCCTCCTCTTTTTCCTTCTTTCCTCTTTTTCTCCCCCTCCCCCGGCGCTCCTCTTCTCTGCCCCCCGCCCTCAGCTGGCTGCACGGAAAGGGGAGGGGAAGGCCGGCCTGCGCGGCGGGCCCGGGATCAGACGCTGTGCGCGCCCAGGCTAAGCACCGAGAAAGCGGCTCGGTGCTTGCGCAACAGCAGGCGGATCTTCTCGTCGTCTGAGTCCGGGTCCAGCGGCTTGTTGTACTCATCATCCTCGTTCTCCGAGGCCGCGCGGTCCCCGCCTGCACCGCCCGGGGCCCGAGGCGTGGAGGATGAGGGCTCCAGGGCGCTCTTCTTCCTCCACTTGGTACGGCGGTTCTGGAACCACACCTGCAAAGAGTGACGGGGGTGCGGAAGCGGGCTCCACTGAGAGGTCCCCTCGCTGCCCCAGAGTCATGTACGGACCAGGCAGCGCTGCATCTTGCAGCGGTCTGACATTTATATTACTCGGAGGAGGGCGGTAAAATAAAATAAAATTAAGTGTGGCGCATTTCTCCGGCAGCAACCCTCCCTGTGTTGTAGCTTCCTCCTTGCGTTGTCTGGGCAACTGAGCAGAAGCCCGTGAAACCTCATTGACTAAAGTCCTCACTGGGACCCAGGACAGAGCGATGGTAGAGTCCGGGCCTAGCATGCCCTGGTCTTCCGTTCCACCTCCCGCAAGCAAAACAAAACGAAATGAATGAATAGAGTTGCCCCTCTTTTGGCTTTATAGAGCCCCAGGAAGCTCATGAATAATTGCTCCTTAGAAAAACAACAAAGGTCAGTAAGTATGTTACTTGAGACGTTTGAAGACTGTGGAGCCCTAAAGAGGCGAGCAAACGTGAGACAGGAGCCCAGGTCATCTCCTTGCACCTCTGCTCCACAACCTTCTCTCGTGGCTGTGACAATCTGTTGAGGTAGGTCCCACTTTGTCCCCCAGAATCTCCGGAATCTGCTCACACTTCTCCCGGGTCCCCATCCAAAGTGTGGCTGGACTAATGGGGCAATGGGAACGTTTGTCCCGGGAGCCTGAGGAGGTGGAAGTAGGGAGATGGTTGCTTGCTTGTGAGGTGTGGAGAAGCCTGTGGCTGGTCTCTGCCACCTTCCTCTGCATGGATGGGGACAGAGGGTGTATTAACTTCATTTTAAAGAGTGGAGAGCTGGTCGGCTGGTCAGTGTCCCAGAGAATTTGGTTTAAGTCTAGCTCTGCATGCCCTTGATGGCTGGAAGACCACAAGCACCAGGCTGAATGAACTGTCCCTGTCCCTTTATTTGTAAAATATAACAGTGACTTCAAGGCAGGGTGAAATGTAACGGAGGTAGTGCTTACAGGATCAGATGGGCTGGGTAGACAGCTGCCATCTGGGGGGCTATTAGTAATTATTGTAATCTCTACAGTAAGACGGACAGGCAAGGCTTCCTCTCACCTAGTGCCCTTTACTCTGGCAGACACCTGACTGCCAGGCAGATACCTTCTCCCGCACAGACTCACCTTGACCTGGGACTCTGTCATGCCCAGTGAGTACGCTAGCCTCGCCCTTTCTGGGCCAGCCAGGTACTTGGTCTGCTCAAAGGTTTTCTCCAGAGCGAAGATCTGGTGGCCTGTGAAGGTAGGGCGTGTGTGCTTTTTCTTGTGGATGGTGTCGCTCAGGGGGTCTGGGGCTGGCAGGAGGAAGGAAAATAAGGTTAGCGGGGTCAGGAGAGACCTAATGGGTGCCCGTCCTGGGTCTTCCACAGGGATGTGTCCCTCCGAGAAGCCACTGAGTCACAGGAGCGTGGTGACAGCTGCCAGTTGAGTAACACTTCTGGTATTCATGTAATAGTTACCGTGATCTCTGCCACACCGGGGTGGACAGGGTCCCTAGAGGACAGCTGCACCAGGCTATAACTACATGGGACAGCAAGGACTTAGAACTGGGCCTTGTGCCTTCCCTCCTAGTTTTCCCATAATTCACTGACGCTGCCTTCCCTAGGGGACATACGGGAATTTCTTTTCTGAGCCAAGACTCCAAGACAAGAATGCCCTTTCTTTCACCAAGACAGGCAAGAGTACCTTCCACCTGCAATCAGACCTCCAGAGCCTCCGAATTCCTTCCCACTTCTTTTTCTTTTGAGACTTCAGCTTCCTAGGTCTGTTGGAAAAGCATGGAGGGCAAAACTTCGGGCCCCATGCATTCCTTGGGGTGCTTCATTGCCTGGCAGCCAGCCTGGAAGCCCCTCCGACAGACCTCTTGGGATCTATTATACAGCCTGGTGTCGGAGTGCCAGAGTCGTCTAGAGAGGCTGGAGACCCCAAATACAGTCAGGACTGACTGCTCACGAAGGAGCTTGAGACTCAAAGCTAAAAGAGTATCCATGTGTTCATTCTTAGTGTGGTTCAGCAGCTTGGGTCCCTTGTCCTCATTACAGGCCAAGACGTCAGCAAAGAGGAAAAGGACCCCTCTTAAAGAGTGGTTGTCACCCTTCCTAATGCTGTACCCCTTTAATACAGTTCCTCATGTTGTGGCGACCCCCCAACCATAAAATTATTTCACTGCTGTTTCGTAACTGCAATTCTGCTCCTGTTATGAACCATAATGTAAGTATCTGGTGTGCAGAATATCTGATACGGAACCCCTGTGAAAGGGACATTTGACCCACAGACTGACCCATCGCTGTCCTGAACGAGGGCCACCACTAGTTCTCTCTCCTCTTGTTGTTAAACTGGCCTCTGGCTTTCCTGGCTAGTTTCTCATGTGCACATGCATTCAAGATTGAGGGGTAGGACAGGATGGGGGAGTGTGGGAGAGACCATTTGGGCTTATATAGTACCCCAAACTAGATTGTACAATAGGTTCCGAGAGATGAGGTCTGTCTGAGGGAGGTGGCTGTCATTCGGGCACATGGGGGTCAAGGACTTTGAGGATTTCCATCATTGGTTCCTTCTGCAGTGGGGCAGCTAGAGAATGAGGAGAAGAGGGGGGATTTCCCTTTGTCCCCACCACGTTTATCCCACCCAGAGTTTTAGTGGCCCCACAATAGCCCTAGGAGCCACGGCCACACTCTTCCAGTGTGTCTCCCTAGCACATGCCCCTGTCACTTCCTGGATCCCTGATTGGCATAATACCCACCCCCTCCAATCCAGTTCTCAGAAACCTGAGTCTGAGGGATGGGTGGGGTAAGGGGCCCCCCAGCAGTCAGGGCCAAGGTCAACTTAGTTCTGTTGTCCCTGAAGGCTGGGCTATCGTCACTGCCATTGCTGACATGGAGCAGGAAGGTGGGTTATGGGCCCTGGCTTCTGGATGGGATGGGACCTCAGTGGGTCTTGGGAGGATGTCAGGATGCCATGCAAAACTGGGCACTTTGGGATCTGAAAGTCCAGGAAGCTTTCTTTACCAGGGTAGCTTTTGCCTGCTTTGTGTGAGGGGGCTGTAGGACTCTGGGCAGAAGCCAACTGAGCTGCCAGCTGGAAGTGCACAGGGTGAGGTGGGCTGTGCTCGTGGGCCTGGAACACACCAAGTCCCTTGAAGGGTAACTGAAGTGGCACCGGGTAAGGCGGGGTTCGGACACCTGTGTTAGCTGGAAGTGGGCTAAGAGTATGAGAGAGTGAAATTCAGTTCTGATGTGACCTGAGGAAAGGGACCAAGTGTCAGGCTGGGCTGTGTAATGGCGGCCGCTGCGGTGAGATAGAGCACAGTGCAGTCCAGCCTCTGAAAGACCCCTTACCTCTGGCCTCCTCCCAGGGACAGGCTAGGGTGGGGTGAAGGCCCTGTACTCACTGTTGTTGCATGGCCGAGCGCCGCCTCGCCAGTCCTGGCCTGTGTCCGCCCAGCAGTTCCGGGTCCGGGTCGGGTACTCATTCCCAGCCTTGGAAAAACTCCCCACCTGGGGGCCATAGTAGACCCCCTGGGAACTGAGTCCACCAAAGCCTGCCACATGGGGGTAGCCAGAGAGGAGGCTGCTGTTTGGAGTGGCTACCGGCCTGCTCAGGATGTCTGTGATCCCATGGGGCGTCCCAGCGGCCAGCTGGGGGCCAAGTCCCGGAGGGCTGAGCTTGTAGAAGGAGTTCTGCACCGAGTACTGGCACATGGGAGCCTTCATTTCCGAGAACTGGGCCAGCTGTGTGTTGTTCAGGAGGAACGTCCCCTGCAGGTTGGATTCCATGGTCTACAGGTCAGCAAGTAGGAGGGCAAGGAGCCCTTAAAGCCCAAACGTCTCAAATGGTGGCCCAGAATCTTACGGCAGGTTCGGAGAGTCACAGTCCCCCCATCCCACCCCGGCCTCTGACTGTCCTCTGGCTCGGTCCTTCCTCAGAGATGGGGCACGGAAGTCAGGTGTCCAGAGAAGGTGGGAGGCCTTCCGCTTTTTCCCTCCGCCAGCTGGGTCTAAGGAGGGGTGTTCCCCATATTCAGAGCACCCAGTTTCTCTGCCTCTGAGTCTGGGGGCCCTCCATCAGAAGTTTTAAGTTCAGGGAAGGGACATTTCCTTGATAAAGATATGGCCCATTAGAATACAGACCTGAGACTGGCTGAGCTGCGAGCGCTCTGCCGCCATTGGTTGGAGCCCACATGGGCCTCACATTGGCTTCTCCTAGACAAATTGCACTTTGAAAGATTGACTGTAAATCAGCCGATCCGTGTGTGTGTGTGTGTGTGTGTGTGTGTGTGTGCTTGTGTGCATGTGTGAAAGAATTAGCTCTAGACGCCTTGTGCATGGTCAGAGGCTCCTCTTGCTTACCCAAGTCCAGTATCTAAGAAAAGGAGGGTGCCTGGAGGTAGGGACTGGAGGCTCCTGCGGAACTCTTTATTTGCTCCCTTGAGGGAGAGAAGGACTGGCTCAGAGGTCACCGTCCCAAGCTGTCCCTGTATAAATCCCCTTCCTCCTCCAAGACAGGGTAAGTCGAGCTGGAGCTGCTCTGGGGTAATCTCTCCGACCTGAGGACCCAGGGTGAGAAACTTCTCACAAAACGGCTTGGGGAGTGGGTCATGCAGGGGTGTGGGTTGAGGGGGGCATTCCACTGAGGCTGAGAAGGGGTAGCTATGTAAATGTTCCTGCTTCAGCCAGTCTTTCTTGGTCTCTTCAGTATCCTGTCTGTCTGATGTCCTGGGTGAAGTTTCTCATGTGAGGGGCCCTATGCTCCTGAGGCAGACTCCTAAGCAGGACAGCTGGGTTGAGACTTGGGACTAAACCGAATCTAAGAGCACCGTGGGCTTTTGTTTCTGAAGGATTTTTTGCTTTTGCAATCTGCTGGTTCTTGCGGGGGCAAGCTCTCATTTGACAACAGGGAAACTGAGGCACAAGGGAATGAGGGCTCACCTTCTAGATCATTCTCTAGATTCAACATTCTTTCCTGAAGTTACTCTCCAAAAAATGTGAAATGGCAGGGGCAAAGTGAGTGTCTCTCCAGAAGTTCTTCCTGATCCGGGGTTTGGAGTGGGGGTAGGGGCTGTGTTTTCACAGGTGAAAGACAGGGTCTTTCCTTTGTTAGCCTTCTCTGAGGCAGAGGACTGAGATGGGGGAAGGTTGGCTGCCATGTGGAATCTGACTGTGATATAAGCACATGGCATGGGTGATCTGGGTGACGGAACAGAAAGAATTTTACAAAGAGGGAGATGATCTTTCTACAAGTTTTGATTAGGAAAAACATAAGAAAGAGTGGTTTTTAATTTTTTAAAAAGACTTTCTCTCTCTCTCTCTCTCTCTCTCTCTCTCTCTGTGTGTGTGTGTGTGTGTGTGTGTGTGTGTGTGTGTGTGTGTGTCCCTGGGTCCCACCTGATGAATCCAGAAAGGGATGTTGAATCCCCTGGGACTGGAGTTACAGACAGTTATGAGCCCTTCAACGTGAGTGTTAAAAACCAAAGACAGCGTTTTTTCAGCACCATCTCTTCAGCTTGAGAAAAAAATTCTCTCTCTCTCTCTCTCTCTCTCTCTCTCTCTCTCCCTCTCTCTCTCGTTTGTTTATTTTTGTTTTGTATTTTTAACCATTGTACAAAAAAAACTTTATTTTGGGCAACCGATTTCTAATTTATGACAAGTTTTACTTTCAGAATCAGACCCACTGAGAAGCCCATTCTCATTTACCCTTGAAGCCTGGCCCTCTGAGCAAGGAATGTTCTTATTCTTTGCAGAAGTTCCTTCTCACAGAATCAGGCCTGAGGACTCTGCTTGTTGGAGTGACATCAGCCACTAAGCCATCAACAGGATGGCTGTCGGGTTCTAGTCCTGTCTTTAATACCTCTTCACAGTGTGCCTTCAACTGATTTTAGCTCTCAGCAACTCTTTGAGATACTCTCTTCTCTCATCTCTCTTAACTTTTGGCCAGTCTCGGCTCTCACCTCTGCAGCCTTGTTCATCTTGCTGACCATGCACCTCAGCTGCCTGGACTTAAACCTTCGTGAAAAGGTTCATAATGGTTGACGTTAAGTTTGCTACTAGGTCATGTGCCAGCTATTCCAGATTCTCAGACAAGTCACCCAGCTGAGGTAATGGTGGTTCTGAAAGTGTTTGAAAAACCTTCTGGGGAATTCAAATGCAGGGAGGAGCGTTGGTGGGCTATCAGTGCCTGGGTGAGAGCTGGGGCTGGACTGGTGCTGAGATGCACCAGGGATTCCGGGAACAAAGATATGGTCATGCCATAACAATGAGAAGTCAGGACAGGGCATTTGCTGCAATGCTAAACTCTTATTTCATGCTAGAGCTGATAAGGGTGTGTTGTCTGGTAACCTTGAATGACGTAGGCAAGAGACGTTAGACACCGTTTAGTCTCCGTGTGACAAAGGTGGAAACACTCCCAGTATGGAGCCCGGCTTTGCATAAAGTGCTGGAAACTCCTTTGGAACAGGGATCACTTCCTCTCTCTAGGAAGGGCAGAATCTGGCAGCTTCCCTTGGTGAATGTCACCTGCCTGCCTGAACAGGTTCCCTGCTTCGTAGGGTCGTTACCTCCTCGAACTTTTCTCATCTCCCGATAGCCAGAATGTTAGCTCTTTCTGGACGCTTCTAGAGAGGGTGCTACTGATTCAGGGGCTTTCCAGGAGCTGGACGTTGGTGGACTCCTTTTAAGGGCAAAGAGAGGTGTCTCCTGATGCCACCCAACAGACCCCATCACACTTCAAACCAGGCTACATCCCAGCCCAGCACCTCAAACTCTCAAAGATGAGTCAAGAAGGAGAGATGGAGACCTGTGCCATGAGTCAGTTTCTTTATTAATTTGACATCTGTTAGCTGGTGTAGGGAGAATGGGCTATACATCAGAATAGGGAGGGGTGGTCTCTCTCAGTAACAGAGCATGTGAGAGAGCCAGGACATAGTTCATTTTTCATAACAATTAAAAAAAATCAAGGTCATTTCAAAACTTCTAAAAAGCGTCTAAGGTGCAGACTGCAGCATTCTCTAGGCATCAAGTGGAGACCCCAAACTCCTCCTAAACAGCTCCTACTAGCAACGGGAGCGCGCAGCCATGCCGCCGAGGGCGGGGGGCGGCGTGCCAAGCAGCCAAGCCAGGCTGAGCGGAGGGTGCCAAAGCGGAGCCGGGCCGCGCGGGGCGCTAAGAGCCGCTACTGAGGCGGCGTCCTGGAGCGGAGGGTACCGGTCGAGGCGGGGCGACCCCGCGCCCGTCCTCGTCCGCCCAGCCCTCCCGGGACCGCCCCTCGGAGGAAAGCCAGCCGCGCCCGCGGGGACCACAGCATCCCCAGTCCCCGATCCCTACACCCGCCCGGGGCTGGGGCTAGAGCGCGCGCGGGCTGGAGTGCCGGGGCGAGCCTCCAGGGCGTGGGGGCACGGGCATGGAGGGGCATCTGTGCTACTTGGAAGGTTTTTATTGTGTCCTGACGACACCCTCCGAAGAGCGGCAGGCGAGGAAGGTGACCGCCGTCCACCAGTGGCTCCTGGAGAGCGAGAAGAGCCTGCCAGTATCTTTCCTGGCCGTAGGGGGCGCCGCCCGGGCGAGGCGGAGCCGGATTGTGCTGATTCGGGTCTCCCTCTGCAGGAGACTCTAGTGTGACGTTAAGGCTCTTCCCTGAGGGCTCCAAGGCAAGACCAGCCAGTTGAGGGGTCCCTTCCTGGCCTGGCCCTGAGTCTAGATAGAAGAGGGTCTCTCCTCAGCCTCCTGGTCAGTAGCTCTCACCTGCTCCGGCTCTCCTTGCGCTGGGCCGGTGGTCGGAGCTTGAGTCCAGGGTCTGTGCCAGGACCTCCAGCCTGCGACCACCTGCACTTCAAGCACCAAGTTGGCTCTGGGAGACCTCAGGGTGGTGGTGTGACCTAGGAACTGGCAGGTACATTCACAGCCCTACTCCCTTCCTCTTTCAGTGAAAGACAGCCTTTAGCTCCTCCCACAGCCTGGAGAAGTCCTCAGGAGCTGAGCTGTTCCGGGCTTTGTACATACTGCTAACGTGTTTCTATTGGTTTGCATAGTATTTATTGTATTGATATACACAAGGCTGATTACTGTACAGTTTACACTTTTAACACAGACTATTATTGAAATGCTTGACGATTTAGAAAACCTCCCGTCTATTGAACATGCTGGTGCAATCCTCGGACAGCCACAGGCCCTTCCCCAGAAAGGACTTTGAGATGGGGCCCTGGCTCCCTTTGAGCCCTACAGCAAATCCTGCAGGCTCCTTGCCTCAGTTCCCAAATTTCTAAACACAAGGAACCCCGAATGCACTCTCAGGGTAATGATTTCCACTGGAAGATGATTAATACTGAAACTGAGAGACAACATAAAAATATATATATAATCCAGTTTATCCATACAGCTTCAGAGGACACAGTAAAACCAGTGTGGATGAGGGAGGGGGAGACCTGCACATGTGCACCTGTGTCGTGTCATTCTGGGAAGAGCAGTCCCTTCACCGGGAAGTGGGGGAGTGGGGGGTGGTGTTGTTACCAGTGGCATGTGGCGTGTGCAGGTGTGGAAGGCTGGCACACGAGAATGTGGGATGATGGTGCTAAACTGATTTTACGCCCAGTTTCCAGTTTCCCCCTTCCAGAATGATCTTGTGAGTTTCTTACAAATGAGGTCGAAGTCAAAATCAAAACAACAACAACAAAAAAAAGCAAACAAACTTTAACCAACCATCCCAGCCACAGTAGAGCCCTTATTCGTGTCTGCACCCATGTGCTCTTTGGGGGCTTGCTCGCTCTCCCTCACTCCTCTCCCTTCTTCTTGCGGCCTTTGTCCTGATTCCCACAGAGATCCATAGTCGCTAGAGGCAGGACTGAAGTCTGTAGGTCATGCGTCTACAGCAGTCGTTCATGCGAATATGAGACTAAAGGAAGCCCCTTACAGAGGTCATGCCGGGATCTTAGGACACGTGCGACCCTTCAGTAGCCCTCTGGTCCAGGTCTCCTTCTGTGTGCATGACAGAGTGTGTGGAGTTCAGGGTTTGGGTGTTGAGGTGTGATCCTGCAGGACACAGAAAAAGGAGTCACTCAAGAGTCCTGTGCTTTCCTTCCGGGACAGGGCAGACCAGGAGAGGCAGTGTCCCCAAGCAAAGCAGTGAGATGGCAGTGTCGTAGCAGAGGCTTGACCCCAAATTACCACCCACTCTTCCCTGTTCTCTATCCAGACGTCTCAGCGCCCTAGCCAGCCAGCCCCCACTGTTTAGTGCAGAGTGAACAAGCTCTCGAGAATCTTACCTAAGGGGCAGAGAAGGTGGTGTCCTGCCAAGGAGGGTAGAAAAAAAAAATCAAATCTTCAGAGTAGATTTTTTTTTTTTTTTGCATGGAAAGTGGCCATTTTTTGGTGATGGGTCTTATACCAAGAAAAAGGCTAGGCAGTAGTGCATCTACACTCTCACACTCTCAGTCCAGGTGGGCCTACAACACTGCTGTCAGCTCTGTGTCTGCCCTGGACAAGATCACTGGTTTCAGGAACTCATGACCTTGAAGCTGGTTTTGGGAACTCATGAACTTGAAGCTCTGGTCCTGGGAACTCATGACCTTGAAGCCCTGGTCTTGGGAACTCATGCCCTTGAAGCCCTGTTCTTGGGAACTCATGACCTTGAAGCTCCTCTTGGCTCTTGTTCATAGACTCTCACTGCCAGGTACCCCTAGCTCCTGTTCCTGTGCCTAGTGGTGGCTGACTCTGTGGTAAAGAGATCTTTTAGGCAGGCCCATTCTCTCTAGAATATTACATCTCAAGCTGGAAAGCAACAGCCTTGCGCGTTTAGTTCAAACCTGTCAACCTGAGATGCACAGCTTGACGCAATTCCTGCCTCCCAGGACCTTATTCCTCGCCCCCCCCCCCCCCACCTCCTGAGAGTCTGGCTTCCTTCTTGCCTTCCTTCCTCTTTCCTTTTTTTTTTCTTTTCTGAGACAGAGTCTTGTTACACAGCTCAAGCCTGAAACTTCCCACCTCCTGCCTCTGCATCCCAGGTGCTGGGATTTCAGGCAGGTGCCATCTTGCCCAGGTAACTTCACATCTTTCAGGAGACACTAAAGGTTCCATCTACAGGGACCCAGAAGCTGGTGCAGAAGAGAAGGATGCTTTTGTATTTTTGTGTTTTTTTGAGACAGGGACTAGTTCTTTAGAACAGGCTGGCCCTGAACTCATTATTTATCACGATTGGTCTTGCCTTCATGGCAACTGTCCAGCCTCAACATCCTGAGTGTGGGGGTGACAGGTGTAGTCCACCAGGCCCTTAAGAGAGCCAGTGGTGTTCTGGGAAGTGGCCCAACGACTGGAAATCATCCTGAAGCAGAACTGTCCCGGGCTCTGTGGGTAGCAGAGCTGGGGAGGAATAATGGGCGTGACCAATATGACTCATCTCTGGATGCTTCCCCAGGAGGGGGAGGGGAGTGCCAAATGCCTCACCTAAAGCTGTGAAGACTAGAAGCCATGCACTGGGCAGGAGGGAGCTGCCGGTTGAAAAGTGAGCGTCTGGGCTGCCTTCTCCTTCAACCCCATTTCTAGACTGTGTGCTCACAGGGCCCCCTCTCTCTGCCTTAGGCCCCAGCTCTCCTGTCAAGGCTATCGTCATCTCTCCTCGGTTTCTTTCCTGTTCGAACTTGCCCTCCAGCACTTCAGGTTGTCCCTTCCCACAGCTACCCAGTCAGCCAGTTGTTTAAAAGGCCTCATTGAGTGCCAAGATCAAGAGCAGGAATTCTCAAGCCAGGCTGTTCCAGTTTAAACCCTGCCTCTGTCCTTCTGGGCTGCTTAACAGTGGTCAACTTACTTAGCTGCTTGCTCTTCCTCTCCGTTTCCTCTGCTATAAAATGGGAGCAGTAGCAGGACCTGCCACATTAGATCACTGTGATGTGTGAATGCACTGGCAGGTCTGTGGAGCACTGAGGGTAGGGAGCACTCTGGGCAGGGAGCACTCTGGGCAGGGAGCACTCTTGGCAGGGAGCATTCTGGGCTTGTGGAAAGTGCAGCTGCCTAAGTGGTGTTTTTTTCCTTACCAGCTGTGTGGCTGCTCTGGCTGGTTAATGAGCACGTGGGTGGGAGCCCCTTCTTGGTCCCTGCAATGCCTGCCCTAGAGCTAATCATTCCTCAAATGAGAGACAATGTGAGATCTGAGGTTCTAGCCACACAGACTCTGATTTCCCACCTACTTTACTACGCAGAGGAGAAGGCTCAGCCTTCGAGATCATTTTGGAGCAGACACCCAATTTATTTTTGGGTAAACTAAGACTCAGGAGAAAGAGAGAGCTGGAGCAGCCGGCGGAGCAGAGGTGTGGCAACATGAGCCTTCTGACTACAGCCAGGACTTCTCCTGACACCGTACCTCCTCCCCAGGCCACTCTCTGGGAAAAGCTGATCCTCCCAAAGTGCAGGAAATTGCCCCTCCGGTGTGCTTGGGGTGCCCCTGCAGTCAGGCTCTGGAACGACTTTTCTCCTTGCCGTGGTACCTGCCCCTCACCTATGTTGTGGCTCCTACCATCTCCTTTTTACCTCTCACTCAGGAGTCCTTGAAGCGGCTGGATAGAACAGATTCTAGCTTGAAATAAAGCAAAACAAAGCATGCCTTCCCACTTCCTCTCACTAAAACAGATTAACTTTAAATTTATTAAAATATTCTATTGTCAGAGCTAGCTTAAATCCTGGAACTATGTTTGCATGGAAAGTGTTCCATAAAAGGAAAACAGAGAGAGAGGCACCGGCTCTCTCCTCCCTCAGCACCTTGGAGAGTCCTGCAGGGCGCAGCCATGCACATGCAAAGGGTATCAAGAACCAGGACCCTTCCAAGGCTTGTGGGACCCCCCCCTCTAGCTACATCACTGGCCTGCGTGCCAGTCTTCCCAATGGTACCAGCACCTTAGTACTTAAGCACAGTACAAACCCTGCCACGTGCTGCTTCCTCTGTGCCCTGAGCCTTGACTAACAACTTGCTGGCTCCTTCCGCCTGCTTCTTCACTCTCTAGAGCTCAGACGCGGAGGCCTTTCCAATGCAGGGGGCGACGGGTAGGATCAGAACAAGGCTCAGCCACACACTGCTTACCAGGGTGCAGAGTCCTCCCAGTGGGTGTTCGACCTCTCTAAACAGTTGACTGTCCTCCATTTCAGCCACTTTTTAGATCTGATACTTAGAGCCATGCTATTGGACTCGAGGGAAGTTTAAGGAGAAGGATCAAAATCAGTGATAAGAACTCAACCTTCAGTGTGCACGGTAATCACACTGCAGCAGAGAGAAGCCCGGTCTCCTATGGTTAGCCAGCATCTGCTCCTGAGCTGCACCCCAGCCCAGGCGTCTGCATCTTAACACCCCAGGTGGCTTTAGAAGGGGGGTGCCGATGACACTCTGCGAAAGGGTACTGTTGAGCCTCACACTTTGTGAAGTCCCTTCACAAAACTAGGCACATTCCTTGCCACACAGCAGTTCTACAAGGAAATAACTGGCATTATTGCTACGTGTGGGCAGAAATGTTGAGGCTGAGAGAGGTCAGTTGGCTTGCCCTGAGTCACACTGCAAATAAAATCTGCCACTAATTGAATGTCAGAGTACATACGCCTTTGTTGACTCCTCAGGACACAACACCTCTCGTGGTTAATTATTTGTACCCTTGCCACACCCGTGCCGTGGCTGGGACCTGGGGTCTCTGGCACGAGCATGTGCTCTATCATGGAACCACACCCAGTTCCGTACGTACTTTTTATTGATATATAACACACATTCAGAAGAGACTGTTTTTATCTCCCCTTGAGGAGTTTGAGGTTGGGGATATGAGCGTCTTAAGCTCATACAGTGTGGGAACAGGGGGAGCCAGGCCTTGAACCTAGATTCCAAAGCTAGCTTTCACACTTAGAAACAAAGGAGATGCTTCCTGCTGTTCCCTGTAGTCCTGGCTCATAAAGCATAAACATGGGATGGACCGCATGAACGTATAAATGTATGAAGGATGAAAGTGACTACCGAATAACCGCTCCCAGGGAAACACAAGGCGAGTTCCTTGGCAGTCTCTGCCACGTTTTCCTCAACCAATGACTCTATCCCCAATGCATATTGACAGTCGCATGGGAGGCTGTGAGACTGCATGTGCCTGGCTCAGTCGCTCACACTGTCCTCATCTTCCCTAACACCAGAGCCCCGAGGAAGCTTTAAAACTCCGCTTTCCTGGACAGAGAGACCGTCAACAGAAACAGTGAGGTAACCATCAGAGGGCACGACAATGTGCCGTGGTACTAGATAGATGGACGACAAAGGGCTGCAGAAGAACTCCAGCAAGGTGGAGCTGGGAAGGGCGCGTGCAGGTCACTCTGTGGTCACCCTTGTCTGTGTGTCTGCGAATGACTGATCCCAGAAGCACCCATGGCTGGCTTCGCATTTCGAGTGACTTTCAGTGAGTGGGCGAATCAGGAGAGGGGTGATGAGGACTGGCTGGTCTGCTCGTGAGGAGGGACAGTACATGGTAGGAACAGAGCCTGAAGCCCCTTCACTAGCTTCTTGTTGAGGATGGAGTGTTCCTGCTGCTTTCCAACCCCAGGAGCCATCTCACTCGCTTCCGCATTACTAGCCTGGTCTCGGCCTTTTGATGGCAGAGGGCTCAGCACTGTCTCAGAATCAGGCTGCTCAGAATTCCTGACCCCTAAGCTCATGAGGTCTGGTGGGTAACCTTATCTCTCTCTCTCTCTCTCTCTCTCTCTCTCTCTCTCTCTGTGTGTGTGTGTGTGTGTGTGTGTGTGTGTGTCTGTGGCGTTAACACCTTTGTAGATCAACTATAACAACTTAATGAAAACATCCTACTTCCTCTCTGCCCTTCAGCCCACCTTCATGCTAACTGCCTCCTCGTTCAGGGCACTGGTAAAATCTGAGTCAAAGAGAAGCACAAAGCAGAGCCTGGCAGTGCCAGGGTTAACGCTGTGACCTCCTTAAAGCTGCTGAGGAGTCAGGGCTAATTTTACTCTCCTATCAGCTCTGCCAATCCCCGTTTTTGCCCAAGTGCTGAGATATGTTGGGAAGCACCCAGTCAGCACTTCTGCCGGCCCCGGAGGCAGCACGGGCCCAGCTTTATGCAGAATGCATAAAACCAGCGAGGGCTTGCTGCTTGGCTCTGGAGACGGGCCCTGAGAGCTCTGGGGGCAACACCCCAGCTGGTGCTGTGCGTCGGGGGAGGGGGCTGTGATGCTTCCTTGCTCCCCGCTGTCTCCCACCCCGATGCGTCTTGTACTGAGCTGCACCGAGCGGAGCACAATGAAGGGCCTCGGGGCAGCTCAGTACAGGACCCCTCAGGGAGGGTAAGGTCAGAGCTGGCTGCCAAAGCGCTCAGTGCTGCCGCCTGCTGGAGAGCTTCGTTTCATACCCTGGCCCACCCCTCCTTGGCCCACTGCCATGGCGCATGCCCATCACACAGGAGGGCAGCCCCTAGCCACGGAGACCCTCCTGACTTTCAGAGAATCCCACCCACACCTTGGACCTGTCGACTTAGCTCCTTCTTAGACATCAAGGGAGCGGCCTTGTTCACAGAGCAGAAGAGAATTGAAACTACGGCAGGTTAGGACTCCAGTGGGGCTTAATTTTAACCTGGTATGTTTTCTGGCCACACACACAGTGCGGCACCCCACAGGCTTGACAGTGTGCCTTGTGCTCTGCAGTGTCCTGGTCACCAACTCTAGAGCCCGCTGCTTGGTTTCTAAGAGGAATACCAAGATGGTTCACACTTCAAAGCGCTATTTAAAAATTATTCAGGAGTGGTGGCACATGCCTTTAACTCCAGCACAGAGGTAACTGGAGCTCTGTGGGTTAGAGGCCAGCCTGGTCTACGCAGCAAGTTCCAGGGCTTTCTAGAGAGACCCTATTTAAAAATAAATTGTATGGGGGTTGAAGGTGTGGTTCAGAGGCAGAATCCATACCTAGAATCCATGAGACCCTGGGCTCCATCCCTAATACAGCCAAAAGAAGACAAAAGAAAATACAAACAAGCAAAATCAAACCAAGCCCCTGAATGTGTGTACTCTCCTGCAGACCTGAGTCAAAGGAGGTGCATCTGCTTGAGGAGGAAGTTGGGGGGGGCAGACACTAGTTTGGGGCGTGGGAATCTGAGAGTCGGGTTCTGACGCTCGAGTGCGCTAATGCAAGGAATGGGCTTGGGGGTGAGGGGAAGCAAGCAGCTACTTCATCAAGGACCATGCCAGGGAACGACAAGAAAGCCACTGTTACCTCCCAAGGGGCTACTCGAGGAGAGGTCACTGTTTGCCCCTTTTCAGGCTGGCCCGCTTCACTATCTGAGCCCCCTTCCTGCCCTCTAGCAGGTCCGGCTGTAGTCCACTCCCTCTTAGTTCCACCTGGAGACAGCATCAGAGACAGAAGAAAGAGGGAATCACACAGGCAGACGCGGGAAGACAGGCAGATGATGGAAAGGAACAGTGAGGAGGAGTGGGGGCACTGTCCACCGGAAAGGGTACCAAAGGGCAGCACGCGCAGACTGGAGCAAAGGAGAGGTGCGGTAGAGGTGAGCTTGCTGCGGCCGCCAGGGGGCCTGCAGCTTCTCAGTACCTTAGTAAGTTTCCTAAAGGACTCAATATCAGCTTCCAGATCCCCAGGGTCCACTAGGGGCCCCTCAACAATCACCTCCTCGTGCTGCTGGGTGTCGATGGCACCAGAGGAATCTACCTGCCGAACGACTTTGCGAATGATCTGAAAGAGAGGGGGAGAGGAGGAGGGCTGGTCAAACCACCAGGACACAGTGTGTAGCGGATGAGGCCCTGGCGGTGACATCAGGAGGAGAAGCAACAGCCTCTTGTCCCTTGTCCATCGGGGTCCAAGAAGAAGCCTTTCTCTGCTGTCATTTAAGGGGACCGTTAGGGGAGCTTGAATGTGGGGAGTGAGCACTGTGGGTGTGTTTCCTTGACCGCTGGTTCAGCCATGTGCAATGCCTCCTCAGCCTCCCGCATCCCACTCTGTTTCTTAGGATAGAAGCTGGTGCTGGCCCATCGTATCTCTCCAGTGCCTAAGGGCAGAGGCAGCCCTTTTCTTCTCTATGTGACTGCCCCTCTCACCTGCTCGATACTCATGTATCCAGAATGGGAGAAGAACATAAATCATGGCTCAGGCCTTTAGGAAGGGGCCAGGAAAGACCGGAGCTGTGGCCCCCTATGTGAGCGGCAGCCCTAGTGAAACATACATGCACCATTTCCTGCTTTCTTCCTTTGCCTTTTGGGGTAATGCTTGCCGGGCAATGCGAACCTATCATGCTGACTGATGCATGCTATCAGCCAGTGAGCTTCTACAGCCTTGCTGCTAAGGGAGGCCTTGGGAACAGCTCCTTTTTTTCTAACAGCTCATCTCAGGGCCAACCTCCCAGGCCCCGGGCTGTATGTTTCACGGGAGCTGATCCTTCTGGAATAGGGAAACTGGTACTATTCATGCTGAGTTAAGCCTTCAGGTTCCAAGGCCCTCGATGTCCCGACTGCAGGGGACCCAAAGATCTCAGCTCTCCTGAGTTACCCCGAATCAGCAAGCTGTCGGGCCACAGCCTGCCTACCCCCATCAGGGCAGCAGTAAGAAGTGGGTGTCCACTGAGTTTCCTCTCCCCCTTTTGGCTTCCAATCCCACCAGTTCCTCCCCAACTTAGAGGCTCCACACTCACCTTCTTGGTGACAATGTTGCCTTGTTCGTCCGTGAATTGTTCCTCCGTCACCTGCTCTCCTGGAATATTCTGGATCTCATCCCCCTGGAGTCAGAAGAAGGGGAAGACCCAGATTGGTAAGCGGGATTTTTCAAAGAAGAGCAGGAGATGAGGAACTGGAAGAGCCGCGAGAGCAACAGCCGTGTCCAGTGAAGCCCGGAACTCAGCAAGTAGCCCCAGACAAACAACGGCTCCCACGGTGTTGCAGCACCCTATGAACCCTGAGACAGGCTGGGGCCAGAGCTCCCAAGAGCTCTGTGTGCTTGATATTGCAATGGCAGCAATACAGGGTGATTATGCAAGTTCCCGAAGGCCCCCCTCCAAGAGAAGTATGGGAGAGAATGCTCCAGACATCACTGCCCTGGAGGTGACTTGAATTCCAAAGTTGGCAGTAGAAACGGAATAAGAGCAGAAGTCCTAAGCCCCAGAGCTGAGTATCTCTACTACTTAATGCTGGGCACTGGGGTGGTTCTGAGCAGGCACCATAAGCATCTGTGGTTCCCAGCACAGAACACAAAGAGGTCTTCCTGGTCTCATCTGCCTGTCATATCTCCTGGTTTGAGTCGGCATTCTCTCAGCCTCACCCTATGCACGCGTTAGAGAGTCCCCTCCGATTGTCCTGTCGCTTGCCGGGTGTTACCTTCAGGAAGACCCGTCGGCGGACCACTCTGGTGGAGATGGTCTCCTCGTCGTCGCTCAGGCCCTCGCTCTCCCCCAGCTCCTTGTCCAGCTCCTGGTGAATGTGCTTCAGCACAAAGCACAGGGAGCCCTTGACAATGTGCATCACATTCTGACAGCTGACTAAGAAGAAGCCCAGCAATACCAGAGTGACCAGGAGCTGAGTGATGAAGGTCCACATCCTCCTCTCTTCCCTCTCCTCACCAGCCTGGCCCTCCAGGGACCAGGGACACCAGGGGCCCAGCTGCTGTGGAGATCCAATTTCTCATTCTCCTCTTGGACTCCCGAGGCCCCCAGCAACCCCTTCTGTTCTGTCTCTGCCTCTTTTTGCTCTTTATCCCTTATTCTAAACAGGAGACTGAACAATCTTTCCCGAGTGCCTCTCTTAGCTGGGACAGCGTGACCCAAGTGTCCTTCCTGCCAAACAGCCCGGGATCTCTCCTCACACCCCAGAGGACGTCAGCCTTCTATAATTTTAGCTCTCAAACCAGCTGCTGCTGTCCAACGGGGATGAAGTGGGAAAACAGGTGCCGTGTCTTGGGCTCGGAAGTGCATGGTAGAGTCACCACGGAGAGGGAAACCAGGCTTGCCTTTGGGAGCCAGAGGGAAACTTTCTCACTCAGGGACTCCATAAGTCAAGGCGAACCCAAGAACGTGGCTACTTTTGTGTCTCCATGGGTAGCTATTTCTGTGTTGAGGGAATATGGGCCAGGAAAGCTAAACATTCGTTTAAAAACTACCCTCAGGGTGAGCAACTTGTTCAGACCCAGTCAAGGGAAGAGGGGCCGGGCCACTGGGAAGCCAGGCTGTCATTCCTTTCAGCCCTGAAGGCCTTCGGCATGGCATCGGCCCATCTCAAAGACTCTTCTCAGGCTGGAGAGGAGATGCCCACAGAAGAGAAACCACTCCTAGCAAGGCTTGTGCTTGGAGAACCACCTTGCACACACACCTGTCACAGCAGGCCCTGAGGACCTCCCGCTCTGGATCAGGCTACTGTCCTCTGAGCCTACCCCAGCAGCAAGAACCCAGCCTCAGGACACAGCACACTCCTGCTACAGATCACCACAGCGGGGGCTTGGGAAAGCTAGTGACCTTCTTCTGTGCCTCAGTTCCCTCACTCATGGAACAAGGCTCACCGTGCCTTCCTCACTGCTCTTTGTAATGCTGGCTGGCTCCTACAGTGCTTGGTGAACACAGCTACCACGAGGAACAGGGTCACACACTGCTGCAGTGTGCTCTGCCCTCTAGAGACCAGCCTGTCTCCCAGGTTCACACGGCCACCATCCTTCCCATTTTGGCTGGAGGACAGAGGTGAAGCGGGTGACAGCAATATTTCTGCGTGAAAAGGTTAACTAAACGAAAGAGGTTTCCCAATTCTATCACCCCGAATGGCTTCACTTCAGTAGGAAAATGCTTGGAAATATCAAATCCCCATACAAAAACACTACAGGCTGAAGGAGAACATTTCATTATAGCTGAGCTAAGAAGAATATAGGCTGGGAGGGTAACGGTGGAATGTAACAGCGATGGAATGGTGTGTGGACGATGCCTGAAGCCCTGTGTGATTGATCCTAGCATGCACACTCATGACTACACACACACACACACACACACAGAGGCACACACCAGTTTGACTTTGGATATCTCCCATTTCCACCCCGTTCCTCGAAGAATTAGTTAGGTTATAGTCGTTTCAAGTTCTATGATTCCCAAATGACAGAGAGGATTAATGAAAGTGCTGGTAAATAGGAGTTTGAAAACTATTTCCTTCGATGGGTTCATCATCACATCCCTGGGGCCCATCAGACATCTATGGAAGTAACCATTCTAAACATCCAGTAGGTCCCACAACAGCGAGGCAATGGCATCTCCATTTCTAAGCTGGGCATGTGGCCCCGTGCACTCATTCTGGACACAAGAGTGTGGGACAAGGAACTGAGAGATCTGGATACATCCAGCTCTAGTTCACTGAGGGAGCCTGAAGACAGCCCTTAGTTGCTTGTTTACACTTTGCTCCCTTATGATGCAGGAGTTGGACGGACAATCTATACCTAGAAGCATTCTCCCTATGGTACTCTCTGCTCCTCAGCGTCTCTCCTCCAAGGGAGCAAATGAAGCAACACAAAAGACTGTGACTGGCTTTCCCCCTGGGGATTCAGAGCTGTCCCAGTGACCATCACCTGTGTTTGGGCAGAGCTGTCATTCTTGGGAGAAACAGGAGCAGGTGGCCAGGGACAGCTAGTAGGGAAGGAATGCGCTGGAGGGCGGGGCCTGTGGTTTAAAGACCGATAGGCTGCCTAGCCTGGAGCAGTGCACACACTTGGCAGGCAGGCTTTCTAAATCAAACTCCATGTAATTCCTAGCAGTGTGAGCAGCATCTCAGAAACACGGACGAACCAAACCGTCTTTGGAGTTTCCAAAGGTGCTCTGGCAGTGTGTGTGTGTGTGGGGGGGGGGGGAGCAAAGACGGGAACAAGGGAAGGTGGACTGGGGAAATGTGATGCTGGCTGAGGATACTGTACTGGGTAAAATGAGCCCACAGGTCACGTGCATGCTATAAATACCCGTTCCAGATTGGCAATGCAAACTCAGCAAGAACACACAAATCGGAAGGCTTATGTTCAAAAGATGCCTGGAATTTGTTCAAAATAGTATCTGGGAAGGAGAGAGGGTAAGGTTGGTGTAGATAAGACAAGACTGGTCATGACTGGATAGCTGTGGGACCTGAGAGTGGAGGGGGGGGGTGAGACAGAAGACCAAATAAAAGGTAACAATCAAAGAGGATGGGGGGGGGGGTCCAGGGAGAGAGAGGAGGAGGTAGGAAGGCTAGAGAGAGAGCTCTGAGTGACAAGAGCTGGGGAGAAGGGAGTTATTGCTACCCTGCCACTTCAGAACCCAGAATCCACCTAGAGTCAGAGAAATCTGGGCTAGGTGAATGCTGGAGGTAATCTAGTCACCGTTTCTGCCACCAATTGGGACACTGAGGTCCTGAAAAGACAGGAGCTGGAGCATGGTCGCCCAGAGCTGAAAGAGTGACTCCTATGTGGCCACCCGAGTTCTTAACACACGGTTCTCTCAGCCCCAGGTTCTCTCTAGAGTGTGGTGGACACAGCCAGGAGTCAGGGTACACATCCGAAGCCTCAGCACTTAGGAAGCTGAGGCACCCCAGGCTACATAGTGCTTCCAAACCAAAACACAAACACAAGACAAAACACAGCAAGCAAACAAAAACCACGGCTTTGTGTCACCCAGAAATTTCTATTATCCCTCTGGACAAGTGAGGCCTACGGCAAGCTGCCTGGTCACTTTGATGTCACTAGTCAAGAGAGTGAGCCCCCAGCTGTGGGATGGGTGGTAACTGGTGCATGAGCCCCTTCTCTTCCAAAGGAAGTGTCAAGAGCGTGAAAGGACAGAGAGCGAAGTCACCACCAGTCAACACGCCTGGTTTAGGGAACCAGAGGAAAGGGAGGGACTCAGCAGGTAATTATGTGTGCTGTGCCAGTCTGGCAACCTGAGTTCGATCGCCAGGACTCTTGCAAAAGTGGAAGGAAAGGACTGACTCTTCAAACATTGTCTTCTGACCTCTACATATGTGATGTGGCACACGTGCCTACCCCTACACCATGTGTACACATGTACAGGGAAGCACATCTCCACCCTAAATAAAAAGTAAACGAATAAAAGAACAAGGAGGTGTGCTCACCTGTACTTTCCGAGAGAAGGTGCTCTCAGATGCCCACAAGCTTGGCTCCTTGGCAGCCTGGGGGCTGTCGGTCTCAGGTGGGCCCCTCTGCACGTGCTCTCTTATAGACACCTGCTCATATTCCTGAAGCGCGCCGGGCTCCAGCCCTTGGATGGTGGTGATCTTTCTTTGTATTGAGTGCGGGCCTTGCGTGACCTCCTCTTGCCAGGAAGTTTGTGCAGCTTCTTGTGGATGGGGCGCCGTGGAGCCCTGTTTATCCCAGTCCAGAGTTCTAGGGTCCGGGACAGGTGATAGATGGACAGAGAGAGAGAAAGGACAATGGTTCACCCTCAGGCTCAGCTCTCAGACATGCCCCCCGTCCCCCTGAATCTTGGCTCAGCTAGGATACAGCCTGCAGTGTCCTCTGCCCCTCACACAGGCAGACACGCTGGGAACATTGCAGCCGACCTCACGGCCTATGCCCTGGTGGGCACCTGACTCCAGTACATGCGCGGCTCCCTCTTTCATTCTTTGCAGTCTTCTTATTCTGTCACCTTATCTACAATTTCAACCACTTCCCTCTACACACACACACACACACACACACACACACACACTTTGTACCCTGCTTTCCTGCTTTGCTTTTCCATTTACCACTTGCAGTTATCCAGGAAGATTTCTATTTGTCGGTTATTATTACTTTTTTATTTAAATTTTTCTGTTTTTCCCATTTTCATGCATATATGTTATGCATGTGTGTGTATACATACACATGTGTGTACAGCTGCTCACATATGTATGTGTGTACATATGCCTGTTAGAAGAGGCCTGAGGCCGATATTGGGAACCATCCTCCCTTGCTCTTCCACCATATTCACCGAGGTAAGTTTTCTCAGTCATACCCAGGGTTTGCTGATATGGCCAGTTTAACTAGCCAGCTTGCTGCGGGACCCCTATGCATCCTCCTTCCCGGGTTAGAATTACACCCAACATCTATGTGGGTTCTGGGGAGTCAAACTCTGGTCCTCATGTTGGTGAGAATGGCTCTTCAGCATTGAGTCATCTCCCTAGCTACTGAAATTTCGATTTTAGTTGTAGCTGTCCCTTACTAGCCAAGAGGAGCTGGTTCTATGACCCCCAGCATACCAAAATGCACAGATGCTCAAGTTTCTTATGTGAAACGGTATGAGACGGCACGGAGCGCGCACACACCCTCTTCCATACTTTAGGTCACCCGAGACGACTTATAATTCCCAACAGGAGGGAAATGCTGGGTAAATGGTTGCTATACTGCACTGTTTAGCGAACACCAAGAGACACCTGCGTGTGCTCACTGCAGCTGCCATTTACTTGCTCCACGGCTGGTAGAAGCCATGTGTTTGGAAACCATGATTGTGAAGCCATGGAGACTTCAAAGGCCAGCTTTAGTTCTGGCTTGATTGACATTGACATATCTTGATTGACATATCTTGTTGCCTGCCAGTTTCCCCACTAGAACATTCCTGCAGGCAGACATTTCCCTGATTTCTTCCCTGGCACACAGTGAATGCTCGGTACCCATAGGTAAGTGAGTGAGAGACTGAGAAGGACCGGTCCACACTGGATGGCTGACCAAGGCCACACAGCCAGGAAATGATCCAGCTGGGTCAGAGCCCGCCTTCAGGGAGCCTGCCGCTCTAACAGAGCAGTGGTCAGCAGACAAGAAGTGCTGGATGTGACCCTCACAGGCTCAGTCCATCGAAGTCTCCCCACTAATCAAAGGCTTTCTTTAGGAACTGAAATGAATGATCTGCCATCTCCTCATGAAAACCATTGTGGAAGTGCCCCAGGGATGGCCCCTGCAGGCTTCAGGACAGTGAGGAGGACACAGCTGCTCCCTGGCCTGGCCAACGCCGAGCCAATTGGGTGGGTACTCCCTGCTAGGATCCTAGGAGCCACTTTGCTTTAGGGAGACTCATAAGCAAAGGGACCTCAAAGAAAAGGGCCTCAACACCAGGACAGGGAGGGACACTCGGCTCACTCCTGCATTTCCTCTGCCAGCTCCGAGCCTTTGCCTACACTTAGCATCGTGCTGGGCTCTGTCCCGCAGAGATATGGGAGTGCTCTTTGGTGCCAGGAATTCAGAAGTGCTGAGCCCCTGTGCCATGGTGTAGCCACATGTCCAACAGGGCATCTCCTAGGCACACATGTCCCAGATCCTCTGCATTTCTCCTGCTGGGCACAACTGGCAGGGAACTAGCTGGCCTTTGTGGGTCACGACTCCTTTCTGATGGTGGTGGCTTCAGAGGCATTTGTGTTTATTTGCCACCAGGCATTTAGGATACAGGATGAGTGGCAGCATCCAAGTCCAGCACCAAGAAAAGTCAGACCCAAAGCCCAGGAAGACAGAGGGACCCATTGACCAGCCCTTACCTGGCCTGGCTTCTGTCCAGCACCTGCCTCACTGAGGGTGAGTCTGTGATTCGGGCGTGAACTCGCTGCTGGCCTGAAACAAGAGACACTTCAGTCTCCGTGTTCTGCTCTGCGCCTGAGACCTCCTGCCTCTTCTTTTCTGACCTCTGACCTTCCTCCTGACCTAGCAAATCAGCCAGGCCATTTGTGGCATCTGAATCCACTGTGTCGTCCTCCACCAGCTCCTGAGAGCCCAGCTCCGGGCCCTGCGGCTCCTCTGAGAGTGCCCCCTCCAACTTCCACTCTTGCGTGGCGTCAGAGTCCTCGGCCTTGCTGCACTCCAGGGAGGAGTCCTCAGCAGTGACCAGGGATGGGGTGAGGCCCGCAGACCACACCTGCATGTCAGACATCTCCAGCATGGTGTCATGCTCCGTGGCCGCCAGGGGGATGGCGTCTATGACAGCCACTTCGTTCCAGTACTGGTCTGCACACAGCGGAGAGGGAAGCGCGTAGTGCAGGGAGGCGGGGGACAGCAGCTCGTCCTGCAGTGAGGAGTAACCTGGAAGGGCAGACAGAGGGCAACATGCTCCAGAAGCGATTTTTGTCACACACACATTCACGTGCAGGACCACACACACTTACACACAGGCACGGCCACAGACAGGCATGCACATTCAGGGCAGGGGCTTTCCAAGCTCCAAGTCCAAAGCTCAGGCCTTGTGGCTAATGCCGGGACACCCTGGCAAGAGAAACGAGGCTCTGAGCTGGATGGGGGCAGCCAAGGGGTGAGGGTAGAGAAGGGGGCTCCTTTGCTGGAGGGCAAAGAAACGTGATTGAAATTCATTCTTATCCAGCTCTGAGCACTAGATAAGGAAGGCTTTAGCCAAAGGACTTGTGCTCCGATCTGTTCGGATCGATCACACGAAAGCCCCAGTCTCCGTGGCTGGCGGAGTCAAGGATGATCTAGGCTCAGTCTTCCGAGTCCTGTTAGGAATGTACCTTGGGGGGGAGAGTGCAGCCCACCCAGGATCAGGGTCAGTAACGAGGCTGCCCTGGAGGGGGTCTGACAGGGTACACTGAACATCCACAGACCTCAGTGCGGTGGTCAAGTGGGGACAGGCTTCTGGATAGGCATGAAGTGACTTTTCCTCAAGGTGCATATTGGTTCCACAAACTCTGAATGATCTACAGTGGCACAGGTGAGGGTTCTAAGGGGTCAAAAATGGCGCAAGGTCAGAGGGCACCGTGGGTTCCAGTACACCTGCCCGCAGGGCTTCCTCCATAGGCCCTGAGCTATCCACCCAGCTCTGGCTCAGCAGGGACCCGGCACAGCCTGGAATCTGCAGCCTGCTCCCATTCCTGCCCCTTGCTCGGGAAACGTGTTCTTGGCTCTCTGGTGTTCGGAAGTGACTGTGACTGGGTTGAGAAGCGTGGCTGCTGCACGTGGGGGATTTGTGTGTTGGGCGGATGTCAGAGCTGCTTCAATCCTCCCACGCCCAGGAGTCACAGGGGGGGTCCTTTTGTGCCCAGGAGAGTGGTGCCAATCTACAGACAAACTTGTCTGTCTGGTACAGTGTTTGAGGAGCCAGGGAACTGGTGTGTGCCCACAGCTGTTAAAGACCCAGGGGAAGCAAAGTGTGTGTGCGTGCAATGGAGAGGGGCTATGTTATTTCTAGGGACGTTTCATTATCTGGTCCTCCTAAGCCTTATGCCCAAACCCTTCAATCAGCCAGCCCCGCCCCAGTACCCACAATCCCTAAACCAGGTTTGTATGTTCATTCTCTGATCTCCATTCTTATTCTTTCTGACCTAGCCTGCCTCACTCTCAGCTCGGGCACCGGCTCTCCCATGGCCTCTGCATCTAATAGCACTGTCCCCATTTCTCCTTACTCCTCCACGTACTCAGCCGAAACATGTACACACACCAGGGTCTGATTCCATGCCAGGCGCTGTGCTAAAGGGCTGATAAATGCCACACACACACCACACACACACACACACACACACACACACACAGATTCAATTCAGGTTCTCTTTTTAAACACTTCTTGTAATATGGGTCTCCTGGTAAATACTTTCAGTTTTTACACGTCTGGAAGAATTTTTATTTTTTTGTTTAACTTAGTTTCTAATTTTATTTTGAGACAGGGTTTCCTGTACATGGCTAACCTGAAATTTGCTATATAAATCAAGCTGTGCTGAAAAGCACTACCTCTCTGTCTCCCCGACTGAATGCTAAGATTACAGGCATGCTCGCTTCACTGGGATTCCCCCCTCCTCCTTACTAGACAGCTCAGGTTGGCTTCCAACCTGCTATGCAGTTCATGTTGGCACTGAACTTTCCTCTCTTCCTCTTCTTCTAAGACAGAGTCTCAACCATGTAGCCCTGCCTGGCCTGGCACTTGCTACATAGACCAGACTGGCCTTAAACACACTGAGGTCTGCCTGCCACCGTCTCTTGGGTGCTGGTATTGAAGACATTGCTGCTAATACTACTTTTTCACCTTCCTCCTCCTCTCTACCCCCCTTCTCCTTTTCTCACTCCCTTCCAATGTCCCCTCTGTCCCACTAGAGAGCGACCCCAAGTCTCACACATTCTAGGTCAACTTTCTAAGCTTACTCCAAGCCATGCCTGCGCATTCTTCTTTGATGGTGTTTTGCTTTATCATACCCGTTGGTTTCTTGCTTTTACTGTTTCCTCTGAGTCTATAATGCTCATTTTGGCTTCCTTGTATTGAGTTCCCTTTCATGCCTACTTTTGACCAATTTGCTTATTGCATACCTCAATATAATTGTTTTTTTTTTTTTTTTGATTTTTGAGACAGGGTTTCTCTGTAGTTTTTGGTGCCTGTCCTGGAACTAGCTCTTGTAGACCAGGCTGGCCTCGAACTCACAGAGATCCGCCTGCCTCTGCCTCCCGAGTGCTGGGATTAAAGGCGTGCGCCACCACTGCCCGGCCTCCTCAATATAATTGTTAAAATGCTTCCTGCATATGGAGTCCATGATACTATTATATCAACATGTTTATAATTTCCACCAAATCAGAATACGTTCAGCACATATATGTACACATACATACATATATGTACACGCACGCATGCACACACACACACTTTTGGTCACTGATGATTTTTACATCTTTTCTCTTCCTCCTGTATTTCAGCTTGGAGGGTGTCTGTCGACAGAGCCTTCTTTGTGTAGCGAGGCAAATGCTGTACTGCTGAATCCCACCTGGAACCATGCTCTGACGATGAATCGCAGCTGCTCTGACTGCCCTGCCATCTTTGCCCACGCATCTGTTCCCGGCCTTCTTCTTCTGCCCATTACTGAGTCAGTTTTCCTGCTTCTGGTGTCTGATCATCTTTAATTAGCTGCCAGACACTGGTAATTTTACCTTTCTGGGTGCTGGATGTTTTCCTTGCTCTGCACCTCCTTGGCGGCTGTCCTGTTAAGCAGTTTCTTAGGAAAGCAGTTTGATCCCATTGCATTTTGCTTTTGGCATTTCTTAGGCAGGTCTTATGCGTTGCTCAAACTCTGGTTAATTATTCCCGTTTCCTGAAGCGTGGTCCTTCTGTAACTAATGTCTGAATGGCCAGGCTAGTCATTGGGAATATCTGCTCAATACTCAGCTGAAGTGTGTGGCGACCTCCAGAGGACTCTAGTGTTCTGACTCCCTCTCTTTCTCTCCCTGGTTATTTTGAGACAGGGTTTCTCCCTGTAGCCCTGGCTGTCCCAGGACTCTCTTCATAGACCAGGCTGGTCTCGAACTCATAGAGATCCATCTGCCTCTGCCTCCCAGGTGTTAGGATTTAAGGTACATACCACCAGTGCCCAGCTGCCTTCTGATTCTTGTTAGATGTTTCTTTCCTAGCCTCCTATCTTGGGGAGTATAGCTGCTTTGGATTCCATGACCTCAGCAGCCTCCCCTTAACCCAGGCAGACTACCTGGGTTTCCCTAGAAAGGCAGTTAAAGCTGAATCTGGGCATCAAAGAACTCTCTCCGTTTGTGTCTCATGGACCACTGACTCTCACCTCCTCACGTCCAGTGTCTTGCAAACTGTTGTCTCATAGAGGGTGCTCCAGTTCTGGGCAACATCGTTGTTAAGGGGGGGGGGTCATGTCTAACCCCTGTGACTTGGCCATAAGTGTGTACATCATAAACATCATAGACAGATTGTCATCTCCTGTCATTCTATCAGGCCTGGGAATCTCGTCAACACCTCAGGGTGAAGGTTTTCTGCCCCCAAACACCAGAGGCTCCGGCACTTGTCTGCAACTCTTCCACCTTGAAGCTTCGACGGTCTTCATCTGAGTGGAAATTCCAACTAAATGAGGTGTGAGTGGAGAAGACACACGTGTAGTTTCTGTTCATTGTCACCCCAGGGGACTGCCTTCAGGATATTTCCTGTTTCCAGACTTCGATCCTAGAAGCTCAGCACCAACACAGCTGACATGAGTAGGCACCACTGTCAGTGAGGGGCTGTGGTCCCCGAGGCCTATGTACCTGCACGAGGGATGTCTCACTAGGTCGGGGGTAGAGAAGACCTTGGGAAGATCTACCTCTGTCCTACCTAAGTTTCAGAAGTGCTCACCATTCTAGGATTCTTGTTGTTCTGTCCCATTTGGGTTGCCAGACTATCTTCTGGTCTAAAAGTCTTGCATTTGAAGTCTGACCGTAGGAAGATCAGATCGTAGTCTCGTACAATAAGGCTTGGCACAGAGGAAGCCAAGGGCCTTCCTTCTCTCTCTCCCTCCCTCCTTCCCTCTTTCCCTTTCTCCTTTTTCCTTTCTTCCTTTCCTTCCCTCTCTTTCCTATCCTTTCTTCCTTTCTTCCTTTCTTCCTTCCTTCCTCTCTCCCTTCCTTCCTTCCTTCCGTCCTCCCTTCCCTTCGCTTCACTTCCCTTCTTCTTCCTTCATTCCTTCTTTATTTTTCTAAAACATATAGGGATTTCTTTCCACCCTACTGGGCAGGTCTCTGCAGGGCAGGGAGCCGGTTCTCACAGTGGGAGGAGGACCCTACTCCACTTGCCAGTTTTGAGTGAGTTCCTCAGGGCCCCAGTGACAGAGTCCTCACATAGTGACATCTGTACCTATACTACTTCGCTTTGGCTTCTTGAGCTGATAAGAGCCTGGGACTCCAGGTGGCCTTTCTTCACAGCAGGTCCTTGTTGACTGATGTGGACTACTTCTAGGCCTTGTCTATCTCGGAGACCTGGGTCCCCAACTCCTCCGTCACAGTCTCCAGTACCAGGTGGCAGGACTTCCTGAGGGCTTGAGCCAGCCCAGGAGATTCTTGCTGGGGCAGCTGATGAGAGCTTCCATGCTGTTCTTGACTGACCACTTGAGCACAGAGAGGACCTGTGGTAAGTGCCTTCTCCTTCCACTTCCGTGGCTCCTCTGACGTCATCTTATCCTTAGTGAGGAGGCTCTTGGGGGAGGTTTGGCCTGAAGATCATGCCTGCCTGTATCATGTTGCTTTGGCTTCTTGAGTAGAGAGAGAGCTGGGCGGGATGCCAGGTGGCCTTAGGTGGCCTTTCTTCTTAGCAGGTTATTGTCCTGGGTCTGTACTAACTCAAATGCAGTAAGTCACCTTCTTACTTAGTTCAGTGTTCGTAGCCAACAAAAGCTACAGCCAGGTAACCTGGTCCCCGGCAGGAGTCACACTTCACTAGCCGCATCATCGAACGCTGATATAAATAAGTACAATTCGTGTCCAACTAGACAAAACATGTCTCATCAAGACAGATGGAGTTGATGGATACAAGACGTCTGTTTTTTCTTTCTGTATAAGAAATGTCTCATTTTTTTTAGAAGCCTGGGGTTATTTTTGTTCTTTGTTGTTGTTTTTCTTACAGGCATTTTTTTTTCTTTGTCCACGGGCCTGGGTGGTCCCCTCTTACGGAGGAGAACCACCCGCCTTTCGGCCAGGTCTCCTTTCCCACAACAGTGCAGGCATGTAGGCTGGGAAAAGCTGTGGTGGGAGGAGAGTCCTCTCAAACAAGGACGCCACCCCTGCCCCCACTCTTTCTGCGGGCACTGACCTGAGTCTCTGGGACCTCAGCTAGAACAAGCAGAGGAATGAGGCAAAGCACTCAGAAACTGAGGTGATGGGACAATCGTAACGTGTGGGGCTCGGCTGGCACCGGGACAGGCACCATGTGTCCCTGTTAGAGGACACCCAGAGAAGGCAGAGGAGGCTGGTGCCTCTTCCTCCCTGCACGTCTGACCCCTTGCATCCTTTCATTTCTGACCCCAAGGATAAATGTGGGACAGGGACAAGGGTGCAGCAACAATACCCAAGCCAATCCTGATGCCCAGGAGGCGGAGAGGTTCAGGCCAAGGATCAGCTTATGATATTTGCCCCCTCTGAGGGCAAGATGCCTTCAGGGTCCAGAGTCTAGGCTCATCTGGAGATCTGTGGGCTTTTGGGTGTGGGGGCGGGGTTCAGCACGCTGCACAGAGAAGCCAGAAGTGCAGAAGCATCTAAACTCGACAAAGCAGAGAAGAATCCTTTGAAGATGTCATTCTGTCACTCAAACTCCACCCCCACAGAACCCTAGGGTCTTCTGACAGTCCTTAGGGGTCGGCTTCCTGGTGCCTCTTAGGACTCCCGCCTTCTCTCTCCCTACCTCCTACTGTCCCAGCCTCTCTGGTTCCTCGCTATTTGTGAATCCACCAGGCATGCCACCCTTCTGGAATGTTCTTTCCTTCTTGTTTACATATGGCTCATCCCCTCATCATCTCTGTGTCTTTGTTCAAACACAACTATCCTACCCTGCTCCTCAGTTCCTTTATTCTGACCTGTTCCTCCCCATATCACTGTGAGGCCATATCACATATAACACATTATATATTCTCACACATATCATATTATCCATGGGCTCATAACAGAAGGACGACTTCACTTAGGCAGAATCTTGTTTTGTTTTCTTGCCCAAGAACTGATTTCATTCCCCTGCCTACAAGGGTGTCTAACATGTAGCTGATGCTTGAAAAATATTTACCAGTTGGGCTAGCCCACGACAACAGAGCCCTATCATCAGACACAGAACACACAGACTTGGTCCCACTCAAGGACTTGGGACTGCTGAGGCATTAACACTCTTCTGGTCTGACTGGAGCCAACATCAGTCCTTCCGACCCAGGGAATTCTAAGGGTCTGCTAGTCCCATGAATGTTAACTCAATTTAGGGCATTAAAATAATCTGTGGGTTTAACTTGCTTGAAATAACACAGGCAATATTAAGAAGCCCATGTTTGGTCACTTTTATTTCCCAAAGCTCACAGATATTCTCAGCTGCCCTTCTTTTTCCTTCTGCAAAGGGGGAGCTGGCCTACTTAGGAGCTCCCCATAGGGTTCCAACCAGGTTCCTAGAGGGCAGCTACCATCCCCATAGCTGTAGATCGCTGTTCTGGAACCCTCTGGACCTGAAGAGTGAGAGGAGCCTACATGTCAGCAGCCACCACAAGGCAGCACAGACGACACGCCATGCACACGCAACAGATGCCCAGGGGGACAGCCGTGAGATGCGTGGGGTGGGGCGGAGCTAGGAGTCCTCTGTGACATGCACTCGTGAACTCTGACAGCTCTGCCCACTTGGCCAGGTGGAGACAGTGGAGAACAGGAAGCACAAGCGAATGAGTCGTCAGGATGAGGTCAGAGGCAGAAAGAGAGGAGACAGGACATGACCAGTAGATGAGCCCCACGCCTGCTGGGGCCACATAGCATGTTTCAGGAGACACAGGACATGAGAGAGAGAATGGGGGAGGTTTGGCATGCACAGGCCCCACCTGACGGAAGGAGGCCCTGTGTCCAGCCTAGTCTAGAACTCACCTGCCCCTGGCTACTCCCTGCTTCCTGGTGGCACCCCAA